>NC_051161.1:23555273-23720657 GCF_013339745.2 Dermacentor silvarum
CCGTGTACGTGCTTGCGTTGTAGTGCATGTTAAAGAACCGCAGGTGGTCAAATTAATCCGGAGGCCCCTCCACTACGGCGTACCTCACAGTTCAGAACTGTTTTGGCACGTAAAACCCCTAGAAAGAATACGAGGCGTGCGGAGCTGAAGTTCTCGTCATCTTCATGACTGTATTTGAGCTAGCAATGTACTGATTTGAGCTAGCAGCGGCGAAGGCCTCGCGACATCCTCGCAGCGCGGCCGCAGCGCGCGTCTTCATCTGAGACACGCTTTTCACTAACCGCGCGCCACATCCATTATCTTTCGCCAGTGAGCTGGTCGCCACAACAAATTGCCCGCCCATCGCGATGTAGCCGGTGCTCTTCATCTTCGACAGCTTTGCCTGGTCAAAGCGAAACTACTGCTTACCGCAAACCGCTGCGGAGAAAACCGCGGCCGTTATCGACGATATCATGGTCGGCGACCTTGCGGTTCAGAAGGCAGGCGGCCGACGCCATAGCCGACGCACTCACCAAGTCAAAACGAAACTACCGTTGCTTGCAACAAGTGCGCACGAAACCGCGGTCGCTATCGACGCTATCATGGATGGCGACTACGCAGCTGCGAAAGCCTCAGCAGCACGAGCGCGAAAAACCGTCAAAAAAACTACTATTCCGCCACCATGCTGCGGACGAAATTTTCTGGTTTATCGACGCGATCATAGATCGCGATACGCACTTTGAAGGCACGCGGCTAGCCGCCAACGCGGTGTCAACGCGCGGCGATATAACGCAAGAATAAAGGCTTTGAGGTCACAATTAGGCACAAGAGTTCCGGCGTTGCTGTCAGTCACGTATAGCGTACGATTGCCGCTGAGGACCTACCAATGAGTGACTGCATAGCTTCGTTTTTGGGACGCTAGCGCCGTTTTAAAGCTCTTTTGCGGCGCCGGCACAGTTGTGGTGCTCCGCGCATCAGTTTTTTTTATTCTCCGAAGTATAACATCAGTGCGCCGCTATCGGCACACCACCCTATCTACAAACGGAGAAATGCGCACGGTGGTAAGTCAGAGCCTCCGAGATTCAAGTGCGAAAGCTTAGGCGCGCTGTCCCATGGCTGCCCTGTTTTCGAAGATTGGGTGGTACAAGCTGCTTGCGGATTTATTGCGCAAAGTTCGCGCGCGTTGCCGTTCGACAACTGTGATGTGCTTTTATTGCGATAGCAATTATATGGACCACTCAAAAGCAGATTTCTGCCGTCGGCGTCGCGTCGCCGTGAGGTTCCGTAGGACGTCATTTGGAGAAGAAATCGTCGCCGCGCGCCGAACGCTCTGCATGTGCGAGTGGAAGGGCGCGAGGGGCGCGTCTTTCACTGGGAGTGAAACGCACGGCGGAGAACAAACGCGCGTTCTGCGCGGCTCGCTAAGGGCTGCAGAAGTATGCGTCTCTGTTCTATCCTTCACAATCAACCATGTATGTAGAGCAACGCGCCTTCTTCCAACGAGCGAGAGGCCATGGGGGAGGGGGAGGGAAGGGAGGCGACGTTTAGCGCGGCACGCAGTGCCTATTTATATCAGAGGCTCCGCAACAGTCACCAACGCCGCACGCATTTTGAGCGAACTCGGACAAAACGCCGATGGCGTCGACACAGTTCTGCGTGTTGCCGATGCTGCTGCATGTCCAAGTTTATACAGCGGATAAAGCTAATATCATTACTCCGTATAGCTCTCTACAAAGTTTGCTATCGCAATGATGCTTCGCCTTTCAGTGAAACTGCGACAACTTTTTGACACTCGGGCATAGGTAATTGAGGTTCTGTGCATCAAGCGCACCTCGGTCGCCTGTTTTCGCCACTTGGCGAGCCGGGGACCACGGAAACTTTATCAGTGGCTCGCGGAAACCCGGCAGGGGCCTGCGGACCCCCTTGTTCCGCGGAACCCACTTTGAGACCCATTTCTAAATAAACAATTTGACCGAAACAATAACGAATCCTGCCTTGGCTCGATATATTTCGATGAGCGTACTAAGAAGCATCCAGAAGGCCCCAAGCAACTTGGTCCTGTTCTAATATGGCAGTCAACTCTATTTAATGACAAGGGGCATCATTTATGAACAATCAAAATGTAAACCTCCTAAATCGTGAGATATAATCACCGCAGCGAAGCGATATCATGTGATCCCACTTTCAACACAAGAACGATTGCAGCGCAAACGCTTGCAGTGGTGGCCCTCGCTCCAAATAATGGTTCACTTGAACTTTTGATAAAGCATACTTCATAATGTGCAGTACAATGACTGAAACTTGCTAATGTAGCAAACACTGGAATGTCAACATTGCTATACAGTCGAACCCACTCAAACAATATTGAAATGCCACGAAAATTCTATTGTTATAACCGATAATTGTTTAACCGGGGTTACAAGAAAAACAAAATACAGGGATGGCATAGCTGTTGTGAAAAAACTATAATGGCGGGGAGGCATATGTCCCTCCTGAACACCTTCCTCCATCTGGCTGCTGTTTGTGTTGACTCATAACTGTTAAATTCTGCTTCCTGCGTGCTCTGATCGCTTGTAAGAAGGCACGGCTGTTGGTGTTGCACTGCTATAACAACTGCAAAACGGGGTCACGGGAGGCAAGTGACATGCGAGCTCCGCCCAGCAAGTCCCGCAAGGACTGAATCATCTGCAGGGCTTTCTGCGAAGACATTGAGGCAGCCTGCCCTGCCACGTCATCGCTGCTATCGTTGCTATCCGATGCAAGCACAATCGCAACGATCGCCTCATCTTGTAAAGCACTTCGTTTCCAAATATATAGCAGTGCGCTTTCTTTTCACCAGCAATGCCGTGCATTGCCAGTGATCAGCAGTAAGATCAGCCGTCTTCCGTTTCAGCAACGAGTCTAACGAAGCCAAGAAACCACATCGCCAGGAACGACTTCGACACAACCGGCAAAGATGAGCGCAAGCACGTAAAGCCGTTGGCAGAACTGCATGGAATGAGGGTCCAGCCGGCTAGTGCGCACTCTTGGTTCCGGAGCGCCATCAAGCTATAAGCGCAGTGGGAGCGGTTCATTCGTGTTTTGGAGGGAGGTGCGGTGTAGAGCTATGGGTGCAGCCCATTAGTTTTCTGAGGGGTGGAAGGGCGACGGGAGAGAGGCGCGCAATACAGAGAAGGCTGGAAAACAGCGTGGCGAGGTGCGGCGGCTCAAATATCTTATTTTCAAGGATTTCGCATTCCATTACCTTTCGGCACAGACACCCAGTGGCCTGACTTGATTATAACCGATAATGCGGCCTGGGGGCATTGTAGTAAGCGGGTTATTTCACCATAGAAACATACAAAAGTTGATGGTGCAGCAGCTTCTCATTGCTATAACCAATATATTGTTAAAATCGGTGTCGTTTTAAGGTAGGTTCGACTGTATAACAATGGTGAAAAAGACTTCATTATTCGAAAACTATTTGAAAAGTTTTCGCTTCAATTCTCTTTTGGCACTATTCGATTCATACTTGATTCGGTCTCAGAAATTGCTATTTGCACATACTTGGATGTTAGAGAGCCTTGCTAGATCCTTCACATCCCCAGATGAGGAAGAGGAGGTGCACCCTACCGTGGGTGGGTTGACCCTGCCCACACTTGAGCCCCCACCACCACGTTCCTCATCACCATCACCCACGGCCGAGTTGATGCGAGGTGCCGGCACCACTCCCATCCTGGCGCATATGCCAGAGCCTGGCTTTGGCGATCTGGACACCTCGGAGGAGCCCTGGCCCAGTGAGCCCTTCGAGCCAGCTACTACTGCTGCAACTGCTGCTACCACCAGCAGTGCCGCCTCGTCTGGCTGGCTGGGCTTCGACCAGGGCCGGCCACACGAGACCACGTCCACCGCAGTGTCCAGGCCAGCGATGGCGAAGACAGTTGTATCTGGATCAGCGATGCCTGGCACAGCGATGACCGGTTCGACAATGCCTGGCACATAATGCCTGGCACAGCGATGGCCGGTTCGACAATGCCTGGCACAGCGATGGCTGGTTCAGTGATGCCTGGTGCGGCGATTCCCAGTTCGGTGGCGATGCCTGGCACAGCAATTCCCAGTTCTATGGCGATGCCCGGGGCTGCAATGGCAGGTGCTGCGATTGCCTGGAACTGTACTGGTTGGCCTGCAATGGCCAGTCCAGCGATGCCCGCTTCAGCAGTGGGTGCACCATTGCCTGGTGCAGCCATAGTCAAGCCACCAGCCAGGCCGGCTTCGGCCCTGGATGACCTCAACTTTGCCATTCAGCAAGCCATGGGCGGTGTCTCGTCGCCTGCTCACAGTGCAGTCCCATCAGGTGGCGCAATGTTGCGCTCTGTATCCCTTGGTTGGCATGAAAGCCTTGGTTATATTCTCTTTGGTTGTCGTTTGTTGAGTTTGCATGTGGAGGTTGTTTATATTGGCACATTGTAGTTGTCGGCAGCTTGACACACTCCCTGTACTCATCGTTGCAGGTCTGGACTCATTTGGAGACGTGCTTCAGCCTCGGCCACTTATGAGTGGGCTGGCCAGCCCTGCAACCAGTGCACCCACAGCTTGTGAAGCACCACTAGCAGCCTCAAAGGCTCCAGCTTCGACAGGGGGTGGCCTGCTGAAGGGCGACTTGGATGCTACACTGGCTAGTCTTGCACAAAACCTGGACATCAATGGCCCAAAGCAGGCTGCGGCACGCAAGTAAGTGTACAGTGGGGCTCATGCACAGTTCACCAGCCTTTCTGAGGAGGTTTTTCAAAAGTCGGACTTTTGATGCCAGCCTTCTATATAACAACCCACTTCACAACTTCCTTCATGCTGAGACAGATGTGCCTGTGATCCTCACTGTCAGTATTGCTTAGCACAGATCTGTAATGTGCTAAGCAATACTGACAACAAGAAGCTGCCAGTGTTAACGTCTTTCACCTTGTTAGTGGTTTACAACTGCTTCATGCAGCAGGACACAGCACAGTGAGCGGACAATTGACACTGACTGCATCAAAAACAGCTCTTCTCAGTAAAATGTTTCTACAATGCCTCTGAAACAATTCTGGCTAATTGGCACAGCTTTGGTCATTTCCTTCCAAAGTACGAAGGGGGCAATTATGCAAGCTTCAGAACTCTCTATCGTAGTTGTGCTACGTGCTTGTACAGGACTTCAGGCGGAGGCCACCAGTGGGGGTCACCCAAGCCAGCTGGCAAGACCGGTGGCACCAACTGGACTCCAGTTGGTGGAGCGTGGGCTGGCAGTGGCTCCCCTCAGCACCTCTTCCAGCCACAGCCACAACCGGTGAGGCTCCTTTTAAGGTGCTCCACCTGGCAAGACAGTGTAATGTAAAGACCTTGTTTCAATCGTTCACAAAGAGCTCAATGCCTTCTACCAGTGGTTCTCAGCTTGTCATGGACCCAGTGAACCCACTCAGAAACAACCTTGAGTAAGCTTTTTTTTTTATATATACAAATGCAGTTATTGTTACTTTCTCCAGTTTTTGTAATATCTGTTGCTAGTGTTGCAACTGCAATCTCCTGAGCTGTCTGGTGCTTCACACTGTGATGCAGACGTTACCGGCAGCCCCCGTGGCAGGTGCACAGTGGGGACCCATGGGGGGCACCTTGGACCCACGCCTCTGGTGCCATTCCGACCTCAAATGGGAGCACAGCCCCCTATGATGACTGCGGCAGCACCCGGCATGTTCGGCGCCCCGGCACCTGCACCGAGCAGCCAGCCTGCTGTCAACGACCCTTTTGGCGCCCTCTGAAGCTTCAGGTATATAAAAGCCTCTGCACCACGTCAATGAAAGTTCATTCAATAGATGTTCCCTTGGACTCCTTCAGCTATGCCAGTGAAGCTGCGTTCCTACAGCTTCTCTGGTATGGCTAAATGTACAGCTTCCCTTTTTTTTCTTTCTTGGAATATGTTGCCCAGTTTAAAAGTAGGGGTGTGTGAATACTCGAATATTTCATTTTGAATTGAATAGTGATTGTTCAAATAATTCAATTCACAAATTGTATATCTAATATTTAGTATTGTGAATTTTCGACATGGCCATACTATTGGCCACACTGTCTAGCCCGTTAGGCCTAATTGGAGCTGTGTCGTGCGAAGTTGCTGTGGGCCTCCCGATTTGAGAACTCTTTACCGTTGGCACCGATAACGACACGGTGCCGTGCCGAGTGATGGGGCACGTCCCCTACTTTTGTCTGTCGCACATATTGGCATTAACTCTTTCCCTACCATTGGGAAAATAGGTGTTTTTGTAGGTTACGCCAGATATTTTTTTCTGAAGGAACTACTGCACTCAATATTTTCTCTAATACATAAACAAAAAGCAAAATGATTGCACCTCACGCAAAGTTTTATTAACGAGATGTGTGTCATAAAGAAGAGATATAAATTGCCGAAATCAAGATTGTTAAATAAATTTGAACAAAGTTTGTAAAGACATGCTTGTATCGACTAAGAAAAAAATGTAGTGATATGAGATGTACAAAATATATTGCTGTCTAATAAACATTATCTCCAAAAAAATCCAAATTTTCATTGAACAAGTATTCTGCTACAAAAATTTAACTGCAAGCGCTACAGTTGGGTGTTCCGGGCTGCAGCCACTGATGTTGTGGGCTGGTTTCGTTCCTCGTCGCTCTCATTATCAAAGTCCGACGAAAAAGTAGCATCCTCAGACTCGCTGCTGCGAGTCCGAGGACAAAATCAGCCGCAGACACAGCAAAGTCACGAGATCTGCAATCTTTAGAAGCACGCGCCACTCGCAGAGGCAGCCATTTTTGCTTTCTACTTTGAGGATCCTGAAACTTTGGAGCACGTTTAAAAATTATCGCCTGGCAGGGAAAAAGTGAACTGCTTAGAAAACAAAAATATAGCTCTCCTCCTTCACGTCCAATAGCTCAGTGTGTCCGTGCGCGATATGGAAGGTCTCAAAAGCAGCGTTTCAAACCATTGACAGTGGACTGACAATGTCCAGTGGGTGCAGTACAGAAAGAGTTGACAAGCTGATGATAACCCACAGAAACAACCCGCCATAAAGATGGAAAAACCCTTGTTTTCTGGAAGAGAACTGGAAAGCAATAGTACTTTCAAGGCAACAAAAGATTGCCATTAAGCACAGAAAACCCCATTGGTATTCCGCCGGACAACTTCACTATTCAGCTTCAGAGGGAAAAAGCACTATAAAGTCCAGACATCCTATTAATAAAAAAAATTCACCGATGGTTACGATACTTTCTAATGCGAAATTTGAGCGCAGCTCTAAACGCGTTTGCATTTCGCAATATATTGAGGCATCGCACCGATCACCGCACCGACTGGCAGAGCCGCAATGCGCGATGCTATAAATAGACCGGCCACATAATTGCCCCTTCCCGGCAACTGAAGCTTATGCAATCGAAATCTTTACCAGGAAACGCTTGTTCGAATATTTGCACAACACTATTGTTAAGCAATGTGATTAGCTTCCTGAGCATGTGCAGCACTGTCTTTGCCTAAATTTGGAAGCATGAAAGTTTGTGTTAAATTTTCTGATATTCAATATTCGATTCAATATTCGGCTTTGTTTTCTTGATTCAATTGAATATTCGATTCGAAATCTCCTTTTCAGTATTTGCACGGCCCTATTTAAAAGCAACATAGAGTGCCTTTATGCTGTATTTTTGGTGTTCAGCATTGACACATCCATTTAACTTCTTACGATAACCATGCCTTTGTGGCGAAATGAGTGCCATTGTGCATCTGCGTTCACTGGTAACTGTGTGAAACGCATTTCAGCGGAGATTGCAGTGAAGTGATCGTCTATAGTTTTTTTTCATACAAAGCAGAAAATGCTACAATGGCTAGCTAGACTTCTCGCTGCTTGCATTCACAACCAAAGAAATAGCATCATGTATGAAAGAAAGATGTAGGTATGCGTAATGTAATTAAATGTAACATTGTCCCATGCGGACAATGTTACATTGTCATATTTTGCAATCTGTCGCAAAATATGATGTAACTATTTTATAGAACGCATCACAGATCTGAGCCATTTACCAACCACCGAATAAGCAGAGCGGCACATCTCTGCAACCGACGTAGTACACCACATACGGGAAGCACAGAGGTACACAAATTTGTAATTTGGCGTGACCATTCATTCACAAGTTGTAGTTGTAACATATGAAGTAGTAATTCTGGAGAAGGCCATTGCAGATCAAAAACAACTGCACTTCTACAACTTGCACTGCTTGCACAGTTTGCACTGCGTTGCTTCCAAAGTATGTAAGGGAGTATGAGTAGGGTCCTTTGTATTCATGTTTTAGTTTAATTTTTTAAATCTGGGGGGTAACAATAGAGTCTTAATCTTAGAGGAAAACCGGGGAGAAATTGGGTGGTTCGTAGTCTGGCAGAAATACTGAGAAGTAGGTTTTGTTGTTTGGCTGCCCTAAGTCCAGGATGTTTCTGGCAACCTTTACGAACAGTTAACACAGTGGTGTTCTTTTGGACACAAAACATTTTATTTAAAGAAGCGAAATCTTTCACTGAAATATGTAACGGCGATGAGAGCTGCTTGCAAATCTCGTGATGAATTCGTTTTTACAAATTGTTGTAGGGCATTATTATTACGCTTATGAGAAACGGCATCAGTAAAAACAACAAATTGAGATAGGTTTTACAATCCCTACTTTACTTTTTTCTCTGCACTTTTTTAGTGCAGAGAAAAAATAGGATGTCTGTGTGCACTACTTTTTGTGCACTACTTGCAAAAAGTAGTGCACACAGGCATCCTTCACAGGAGGTGAGATGCTTTTCCTTGTCTTACAAGCTCATGCTGATGTATATCAAGTGCATATTGAGCATTGTGTTCATAGACGTGTCGAGCCTGTCGTCCTTCACTGTTGTTATTTTGTTTTACTAGTTCCCATTATGTGCTCTTGCAACAAAATTAAATACCGACTAGATGAATTGCCCATGCTTGAAGTAATGTAGTTCGGTAAACATCCTCTCATCACAGCTGCCATTCGCACTGCAGAGCGACGTTACCACTGCGTTAATTCGCTTGCTAGAGCATTACTTATATGCATGCAGCATACCAGAAATGCGATGCAGTGTGCCATTGTCATATTCATGTAAACGTGGCTACTAAAACAGCAACAAGCTTTCTCCACTCAATGCTGCCAGCCTCTGAATATATATTTTTATATACGGCAGTTGAGGTATAGAGAAAATGAGGCATATGTATACCATAACCATATAAATATTTATAATATATCCAGACCACTTGCTCACAAAGGGTAGGCAGCATTCATTAGTTTTGGGACACATTTATTTATTAATACTTTTTACTACAGGGAAAATTCAGAAAGAAATCGGGTTTAGCCCAATTTTCATAAATTTTGGTCGGTGTGTAAACATTGAGAATTACCGAGTTTTACCTGAAAACTAAGGATCTTGAGTATAAGTGACCTGAATTTCACATGTGCTGATTCTAGAAAGGTACTCTTTTATGGATTAATTTGAAACCGTGGAGTACTGAAAGAAGTTTTAAGATTGTACGAATATTCTATTTAATATTGCTGCATCACTTTCATCCTGTCCAAATCCTCCGTTGACACTCCTCACGAACACGAACCTAATTGAAGTAGACGTCGATGGTGTTCCGTTGACGGCTTTGGTTGATACTGGAGCCCAAGTGTCCATAATGAGCTCTAACCATAATGAGCAACACCAACGCCTGCATTCTGTTTTCCCACTGCTCCATGTCACTGCCGAGCAGCGCCATGACTCGTCCTTCGCGTAACATTATGCTATTCAATATTCGCTTCGGCTCGAGTTTCAGCATTAGAAATTTAGAAGTTTTCGAAATATTCTAAACTAATTAATGTACATATTTTTTTCATGTACAAGATGCACCACCAATTACAACACCCCGGAAATAACTGCATACGACCAAATAATTTTCATTCACCCAAAAAGCGAAGCATTGATTGTGATAGAAAATTATTAGACAGCTATATGAAGTAAGGTTAGTACTTTTATTGGCCATTTAAACTCATGTAAACATACGTTTACTAACTAAATTGTTGTCATGCATGCACTGGCACACATGAACATATCTCACTTAATGAGTGCGGACACTTGCTGTCAGAACGCTGCCGTGATGAAGAGCGGTAGCAGCAGCGAGCGAATTCCCCTCCGTGCTGCCTCTAACGCAAACAAGATGCACAAGAACACAGTGCACATGAATGCATCAGCCATCTCGGGTCGCCCTGTCTTTGCAGCCATCGAAGATTACCTCCCAAATTGCGACTGCACTGCCCCATGCGCAGCCGCAGCTGTAGAAGACATGCCCCCTTCCCTCCACCCTCATCTTCCTCCATGCATGCTTTTCCACAGAACTAGAGCATACAGGACGCAGCCACAATCTTATTATTTCCACGATATTATTATTTCACTCTGCACATTTAGCACACACAGGGTAAGCTTCGTCCTCTGCTGTCACTTCTCTAGGAATCCACTGTACTTTTCTCGCCTTCTCTTATCCTATAGTCCAATCTTCCAGTGAGATGCTCACAGTGCAGTGGCAACCACTGCATCGACCCACATGTCTCTGATATCACGTGACCAGAAGTCCCCATTTTCACGGCGCGGTGATCTCTGGTCAACAGCCAGCAGTCTCGTTTTGAATTCATCGCACTGAAGCACAGTACAGTATAGACCTCTTATAACGTAACCGTTTATAGTGTAGAACTGGCTACAACGCGGCCTTTTCAGACTCCCGTTTACCCTCCCATAGAACTCCATGTATACGCATACCGCTTACAGTGCAGCCCCGCTACCGTGCGTACCGAGTAAAAACAAAACTACTGTTCGCCGCAACCGCTGCGGAGAAAACCGCGGCCGCTATCGACGCGATCGTGGATAGCGGCCGCAGTTTTCTCCGCAGCGGTTGCGGCGAACAGTAGTTTTGATTTTACTCGGTACACGCGTCGGCCGCATGTGTAAAAAAACTGCGTAGTCGCCATCGATGATCGCATATAGTGACCACGGTTTCAACTGCAGTTGTTGCAGCGAATGGTAGTTAATTCGTCCAGACTCGGTGCGTGCGTCGGGCGCGTGCCTTCAGCACCGCAAAGTCGCCTTTCATAATCGCGTTGATAGCGGTCACTGTTTTTTCCGCAGCAGTTGCGGCAAACAGTTGTTTCGTTTTGACTCGGTGCAAAGCTGTCGAGCTTGAAGAGCACCGGCTGCATCGCAATTATGTTTTCGCCAGCTCACTGGCGAAAACGTAATGGCAATGTGCGCGCGATAATACAAAGCATGTCTACATGCTTGGTCTACATGTTTTGCATACGTGCAGAGCTTGAAAATCGTTTTGGTTATAGTGCGGTACCGCTTATAGTGCAGATACTGTATTCGCGACTCCGGCGATTTACATTATAAGCGGTCTACACTGTACAATTCATTGTTTGCTGCGCAATTGGGGAATTGAAGCTTCAGTTGTCAGCTATCCAAGTAAGCAAAAAAGATAATTTTGTTTTGTCAGTACTCCTTTAAAATATATGTAGTTTTACTGGAGATGCAACGTAAGATACTCTTATCTCCTTTGCATAGAATCCTTTAGCTTCTTTCCTTTCTATTTCTTGCAAACCTTTGCAGAGCACTAAACCTTACAGGTAAGCCATGCCTTCAAGGCAGCAATGGTAAGGCTGTCTGACTACAGTTGCTTTGTGGATCGAGTCTTCGCTTATTTTGCTGAAACACGCCGCTGTTGATTGTTGAGTCACTATGTGAGACAACAGTACTTGCTATCCTCATTAATTTCATCTATTAGACATATGAAATACTATTCCCTATTAGAGTTTGTTTACTACACTGTCATCGTTGACTTTTGCCCCTGTCATGTAAAAGTTCTGTGTGAACTTTTGACTGAATTGCAGCAACTTACTCCCCCCCATTGCACTGAATGCCTTTAGACACTGTGGCCCCTGATGTTACTGATCCTGTTCATGAAGGCACTATCTTTTATGTGATGACAAACAATTCTTTGCAATGGGAAACCAAATTGCACTGTTAAGTCAATTAATTAGCACACACTGCTATGGCATTCTGCTGCTAAGCAGGAGGTCAGGGATTTCATTCCTGTCCACTTGCAGCCGCATTTCTATGGCAGCAAAATACGAAAACACTTGTGTACTTAAATTTAAAAAACGCAGCTGTTCAGAATTAATCCAGACAGAGCTTGCCATTACACTGCCTCTCATAGCTCCTGTGTTGTTTTGTGTCGTTCAACACCGTGAATCAAGGTCAATGTGAATCTGTGTACCATCTCCTGTCAACGTTTCATTTGTTCACGATAATGAGCAAATGGTCTGCAACATGTGAAACGAAGGCTTGACCAACTTGTTCACTTGCATTGTGCTTTCTACTTTGTTTCCTTCCTTGGTTAGGGTTATCAACATAAGCTTGCACTGTGCGCAGGTGCGGACCCCCCCGGCCCGAGAGGAGCGACAGACGGCTAGTCCCCGCAGTATTCCCTCCCCCCAGAGGTTATTTATGTGTGAGAGAGGGCGCGTGTTTGCGCAGGAGGCTGCGGAGTGTTTGTGCATGCTGTACATTTTGTTTCTGCACATGCCCCCCGTGCTGGCCAGAGATGACACATTCCACAGTGTTGCTCTCCCTGGACCCGTGGAGCAGCCCAGCTTTAGGAGTCCTCCCCTCCGGCTGTTTAGCAAGCTAGGCCACCCCCCCTGCTGTGATGTACTTGTGGAGCATGCCAAAATAAATTTGTTGCCTTATTACAGCACCAGGCTCTTCCTTCCTTGGTTGCAGTGTACTTCTCATCCGTTGTGCACTGGAAAAGAGAAATTTGCCTCCGCAGTCTGCACCGCCCCCTCTCACAGCACACAAGAGAGGGTCACAAGTGTCATTTAAAGGGATACCAAAGGCAAATATTGAGTCGAGCAAAATGACAGTCTTTTACTTCAATTGACAAAATGATGCGAGCAAAGGACTGGATTGATGCTGACGCTTTGAACATCTAGTACCAGATCCTGCAACATGTCCCGTTTTCAACTGATGAATTGTAGTAGATTATTGGCAATAAAGGCTCATTGCAATGCCTTTAAATGTGAAAAATGCAGTGTTCCAGACTGATTGGGAATTCCTAGAGAACTTGTTGATGCTATTGCTTCATGCTGTTCTATTGGCAGTTTCTACAAGAAGGTTGCACAACCTCTGTGCATGGTTAAATTGAAACAGGCAGTAGCACCGGACAGAGAATGACCTCTGGAATCACCGGTGCAACTATGCAAGCTATCCATTTGATCATGAACGACATTTGTGAATGACCTGTTTGATAATGAACGATATAGTCTGTGATCACTTTGTTCACAATTTTCTGTGCAACTGAATCTCTTGGCATAAAACAAATGTTGTGAAGTTACTAGAATGTATTGTCATTTCAGGTTGATTCAATGTTTGCGTATAGTGTCCCCTTAATGATAGTGCATTGTTGTGGGCAGGCTGCCACCATTCATGCCTAGCTGTTTTGTTAATAGCATAGAACTTTTGAGTGCCTAATAAAGACTCGAGCTGTTGAACACCAATGCTGTGTCAATTCATCTGCTTTTGTTGCATTGGCTACTGTACACATTGCACTCTGGCAGATATAATGAGTTTAATGAAGGCCAGGTATTTCCTGTGTGATTGAAGAGAATTAATGCCTGCAAACATTTGTATAAGGAATTCTAAAGTGCAGTGGCATGCTAAGTTTCCTGGCTACATGCAAATTTCTCTGCCGCTGATGCAGTGCACCTAACAAAAACATTTCCAAAAATGTTTCCAGCATGCAATTCTGCTGATGAGCAGATAGCTGTGGATTAAATTCCCTGCCACAGGGGCCACATTTTGATAGGGGCAGAAAGCAGAAATGCTCATGTACTGAGCATTACATAGATGGTCAAAATTTGTAGACAACCACTACAGTGCATCTCCATAGCACTGTTTCTTTGAAACAAACCAACTTGTCACTCTTCAGCATATGTATTTCCTTGTTGCTTGCTTGCTAATTTGTCCATCAGGTCTTGTGCTAGAGAGACAGGAAGTCCCTTACTAAAAGTAGGGCTGTGCAAATATTCAAAATTTCTCAAATAATTGGAATAGTCTGCTACTCGTTTCTAGAAATTGCTATTCGAAATGGAGGAAAATTCACTTCTGTTCAAATACAAGGGATAAGATTTATTGGAGTCTCGAGGAACAGTGAGCGATGCAAGCGAGGTATTCCGAACGGTTCTACCACAGTAGAGCTGAGGTAGTTGCGCAGGGGCATCGGCTACTGGGTGAACGCACTCGGCAGACCACTTCTCAATAATTGCCATTCATTGACTAAAAATCCCTTGCATTTAGGCAGCCTGTATATGAATTTGTTGTCCTGTTTAGGCAAAGTAATTTATTATTCGGCCAGTCGTGCTAAGTTTGCATCTCTTTAAAACGATGTGCGATACTATATCACTTTTTCCCAACAAACACAACATGCTACGTGCAGTTCATTTGTTTGTAATTGTGCGCCAGATAACTGAATGCAGTTTCCAACTTACAAGCTCCTCAGCTGACCAGTCTTCCACTTGCAAAAGGCATTACATGCATGTATCAAATGTAAATAAGGCTTTTACCAAACAGATTTGGTGCAAACTAAATCTGTAGCACCAAATCTGTAGCGCATGTCACACCAGGCATAAATTCGAGTTCTGCTTGGTACAGGCTACCATGGTTGAGTTAGGAGGGAGAAAAAGACCCTAGACCTTCATCACGATTGTATAAAACATAGCTTGGAATAGTTCACCCGTAGGTGGCAGAAGTATTGTCTCATGCGCAGCAACTGCATTCAAACAAAAGCATTGTAAAGGTGCATTTAGCACCACTCAAAATGGCACTAGAGTTTTAATATTTTTTTTTTTTTTTTTCAGGACGATGGTTCCAGAGAGAGAAAATGTGCTGAAAGGAAACTGCTTTGCTCGAGAGGAAGCTATTCCATAAGCGCTCCTATCTGAATAAATGGAAACAAATAATTTCGCTCAGCATCCACAGCAGTAAAGTTGATAAGGTTTATTGCACATAAAAGAAAAAGCTAAATCTACTGGCTGTAAGAAGTAGATTTTTAATTTGTCAATATTTCTTTTACAAAAATTCTAAAAAATTTCGAAAATTTTGGGAAACTGAATTTACAGCACCAACTCTGCAAAAAAATCTATCACAATTGCGCACGTATTGGGACGTCTAAAGAGGTCAAAATTGATTATACACTACTCTGAAATATACCAGTAGTTTGTGAGTAGGACTATTGAAAAAGCTTCCTAAACTTTATAACAATTTCATGAAAGATTTCAACAGTTCCATCATATTTGTCAGCTTCACACAGATGCAGCTCGCAGAACTGCAATATCTGTTTTCTGTACTGAGTTATGGATTTGTAAGATTTGTAAACTTCGTACTTCAGTATTTTTAAGGTTGCCATTTTTGAAGCTTTTTTTTTTATTTTAGGCCATAAATAAAATATTTTGCTTCCTATAGTCAGTAGAATTCAGCCTTCTCTCCTTAAATGCAACAAATTTAATTCATATCTTCAGTGGTTGCCTAATGAGAGAATGTTTGTGCTTCACATGTACTATTTGAATAGGGCAATCAGAGATTGTCAAACTTCCTCTTAATATGCTTGAATGAGACCTTGTTGGAAAAGGATTTGTCAATCTTTTTCATCTGAGATGTAGCAACACTGGAAGCACATATACTAGTGTTGGATATTAAAGCGAAAGCCTTAGGTGTCTATGTTGGCACTGCCCTACGCGAAACTGCACCGTGACAAAAAATGGTCGACGCCGCAAAAAAATGCTCAGATTGACGTCACATTTCTCGGGGAAGTTCCTGTAAACTGTGAATTAGTGCCTTTGAAAAGAAAATTTGGTACATTTCGGTCTGGGTGGGAATCGAACCCGGGCCTCCGGGTTGCGAGACGAGCACACTTCCCTGAAGCCACAGCTGCTCCACGGTTGTGGCTTACTAAAGGTGTGCCTAGTGCGTGTGTAATTACACACATTATGTCGCAGCCATGTCACTGACTAAAAGTGTGGCCTAGTGCGTGCATTAACATGTTGCACTTGGGTACAACGTTACACGTTCATATAGTGGCGTTCAGGAGATCGCCTTAGTGCCACACGTGTACTTCCTATTGCAGCTCGTTGTCTTGCATGAACGCTGATTGTATAACTTAATAATGCATTACCAATATGTCTTGCAAGGAATGCTAACCCTGATTGCATACCTTCATGTATTACCAAATGTGCAGCAGGATTTCACCTTCTTGTGTTACAAAAACTTTTTAATTAGGGGTCAGTTTATTAGTTTATGTTTATGGTTTATGTTTATGAGCTTATAAATGATGTTAGAATAATGAAGTTTTCAAATCGAATATGAATATTCAAGAAAATGCCCACCAAATAAAGACTATTTTCTCATTTTTAAAGCAACACAAAATATACAGTTTGCGTGGAGTCTGCTCAATAAAAAAAAAAAAAAAAAAACAATTCCGCTTACAATTACATGCTCATAATACTGTTCACAATTAGACATCCTGGCAACTGAGGAGCTTATAAATGATGAGCAGTCAGTTTCAATCATCAGGGGCACCACGGTAATTACAGTAATGAAACAAGGAAACAGCACATTACTAAATGCATGTACAATATTGTGTTCACTATCCCTTTAAAAATGCACATTGTTTTAAAGGGATGCAAATATGGCGAGAATGGCCAAATAATAAATCGGAACAAATTCATACACAGGCTGCCTAAATGTGAACCATTCTAAGTGAATGACAGGAAATTATTGAGGAGAAGTCATCTGCTCATGCATTCACTCGGAAACTGGTCCCTCTGTGCAACGACCACAGCTATCCTGCAACAGAATCATTCAGTCCTAACACCCATCGTTCCGTCTCCCTCAAGACTGCAATAATTGTTACTATCTCTTATATATTTGGAAACTTTGAATAATGAATTCTCAAATCTAATATGAATCGAATAGCAGGGACTAGGGTATTCGATTGATATTCAAAGTTTTTAGTATTTGCACACCCCTAGCATTTATGTAAGATTGAGTGCAATCGCGTCTTTGCTGCAACGTTTCAGTAGCTGTGGTAGCTCAGCGTACTGCTGAACACGAGTTCTTAGGTTTGATTCCTATGGGAGCAGAATGCGCAAAAATGCTCACATACCTAGTGCTTGTCAAAAAACCCTAGGTGGTCGAAATTAACCAGTAGTCCTCCAGTACAGCATCTCTTATAGCCATAGTGTTGCTTTCGGGCATTAAACCTCTCGAGTGATCTGAATCGTTAATCACCAACCACACAATGCAGAGGTACGTCACTAACTCTTGTCTCGCAGTCGACAAAAGAGCGTTTTACTTGTTGTAGCAAGCTGTACTGTTTGCACGGGTTCGTGAAGCCTCTTTTGTGTCGTGTTCCTCCAAGAGATCCGATCATGCAAATTGCAATTGAAAGTTTTACTTGGTGCTTGCAATGGTTTGTATCGGACATACACTAACCAGTGTTTGCGCTGCCTTATGTATAATTGGATATATGTCGCACAAGGGGCATTATATAAGATGAAAAACCTTCATGCATGTTGCATGTGTGATCATGTAAAAAACAAGCAAAAGGCAGAAATGGTGCAAAAATGCCAAGGCGCCTAAGTATATCTGCACCTTGCTAGAGCAAGTTCATCAACATGCAACTGAGGCTGCTAGTGTAACCAACACTTCTTAATTAATATTGAATTTTATTAGCAGTAATCAATTAAAACACATCAAATGAGAATATTTTTTTAATGCTGGGCAGATGGTTCATAGACAAGTGATTGGTTTGTTGGCCAATCACTTGGTCATTAGTATCATCAAATGAAAACTGCTTTTCCTATTCCTGTCAGTGCTTACATTCCTTCCGTGACAAACACATACATGAAGTCTGCTAAAACTGGCACAATATCCTGGCATAGTTAAACATTTATACAGATCATCTTAATGAAATGATAACAATTTAGAACTAACACAATGGCTTTACATACAAATGAAACAGTTTGTATTGCTAACACTTGTATATTTCCCTAGCATCGATTTAAACATTTAGGCAAATTAACTTTCTATTCACTTCATCACAGAGGGTTCAAACAGAAAATTTCAGGCAGAATTCAGAAACACAAATTGTTTCGACAAGTTTACAATGTGAATTACTCTTCTTTGGTTAGTCTAGAAAAGTAAATAGTTCACATGCACTGTATGTGCCAACTAGCGTTTCAGACAAGCTGGAACATTCATTGTTATTCGTTACACACTTTTACTCTACAGCTAAAATAAAGAAAAGACGTTCATTGTAACAAATCCGTCAACTTGACCAGATAACAAAGTAAACACGACTACAGGCAGAAGCACAAATGTGACATCTATATATCAGCTCGCCCGAGATTTGGTCTGACGAGATTAGTAAAGCTGCACCCGTCACCTTTTGTAGGCAGGTCCACAGTGTGATTTGATTCTATGTGCATAAGGTCCCTGTTATAATAAAGGTGGCAAGCCACTGAATGCAGTTTCGCATAGAAGGGACTGAAGATGGCACTTGATGCAAAATGCACTTATTAACATACTTCACAAAACTCCGTACACTGCGTTCATGGTGGTAATTATGAAAAGACACAATGTTTAGCAGTTCTGCGAAACACAGCTGCGTGGAAGTTGGCCGCAAAACATATTGCACTATACATAAACAAGAGCACGCTATATCCTGCTGTGCTGCGTGTCTTTGACGGGCACCCGTGTCTTCTGGAAGTAGTTTTGCGGGATCACTCATTTTGTCAGTTCACTGTAACAGTTATCACACACTCTGACGGGCTTTCTGGATGAGGCCGTGGCTGCACTTTTTGCTGAGCACTCATTGCAGAAGATGTTTCCGCAGTTTCGGCAGTGGTGCTGCAAGATGCGGTACACAGGCAAAAGTGATCAGTCAATGGGACACAATGCGCTAGCCTGTTTGCAACATCAAAAAGCCAGTTCATATGTGTGTCAGTTTAATAAGACCTAACCCTGGCCCGGACCATACGGTATCCAACTTTTGATAAATTGAACATCTCGAGTTTTTAGAGTTCACATTTAGTCCCAACAACATTTCAAACATCCTTGGAGCAGTGAATGGTATGCTGAAGATTCTCTTCGTACTGTCAAAACAGGAAGGTGGCCATGAAATGACCATATTCTTTTGTAAAGCGCAGGGAGCAGTTACCTCTTTTGATAGAGTACACCACAAACCTTTCGGATGGTGACGGTGAAGAGCTTCTCGCACCCCGTACAGTGAGTAACTTGTGAGTCATCAGCCCACTTCCGACCTTGGTGCTTGGCGTTGTCCATCTGCAAGGGACATAGTAGATGTCAGTTTTGAACATAAGCCCTCTCTGTGCAGACACCTGGGGCAGCATTCTGAGGTGATCACTTTCAGAGATATTGTCACTTTCATGAGATTTCCCGTGACTCAACACTGGATGGGCGTCGGCGAATACGGCCAACAGCGTTCCTGGCACTGTACACATAAGCGAGCTAAGCGATAGCGCCAGAAACACTTTCAGCTGTATACGCCGATACGTCCTGTGCTGAGTTACGTGAAATCTCACGAAAGTGATGGTATCTCTAAACGTGATTGCCCAAGAATCCCTGTACCCTCGGAAATAACAGTCCTCTAAGGTGCATGAGACATATAGCAAGCCACCCTGGCCACCAACATTCTCGTCTAGTGGTTCTCTGAAAATTCTTTGTCATAAAACATAATATGAAAAAGAATATTTGCAATGCTTGTGATACCGTACTGTTAACATCAAAGGGCTCGCCATCTGCAAAGAAATTTAATTTTTGTGATGTCTCAACAACAACAGTTTAGTCACGAGTCATGTATACCCACTGCTCTTATTTACATAACAGTTGGTGGAAAGGTGCTCAGTTGCAAAGGTGCTGTATTTGCACAAGTATAACACAATCCTTTTTTTGCGAAGTCGCTTCTCCATGAAAGTGCGCTGCTTTGGTATCAGAACCATGTTCAGAATATAATGCGAGATTCCTGCCTACCTCCCTTCACCCTTCAATATGCAGCGAGTTCAACAGCCAGGCAACTGAGCTGCACAGAAAAGCCAACCTCTCAATTTCTTGGCACACAGACAAAGTGTGTTGCGCATCCGTTCATATTATGCCATGCGTAGTATGTACACTTGCCTGCAAAAGTTTGCGAACTGAGAGATCTGAGAGAATGTCGAATATCTCCACGGCCTCAGAACGTAGCCTGGCATTCAGACTTCCAGCCTGTACTAGTGTATGCGAAACAACATGGTGTTCTCCGGTTTTACTAGCTATGGTTGCAAACTGCTAGGAAATTCAATGTTTTTCTTATCCCACGATCCATAAACTTTTGCAGCCGAATGTAAATATTATTACTGCATATTACAGCACTAAACAAAACCTGTTTAATTGTTTAGAAAATATTTTATTCTACAATTATGACAGGTAAAAACATTAAATTTATGGCTTGGACCTAATTGAGTGCTCTGGAATTGTGGTCTAAAAACCAACAGTTTCAAGCCAGTGCATTTTACTTTTCGTTCCAATTCAGCTACACACATTTAGTATTTGTAAAAGATACTTAACAAATTTTGGAAAAAAAAAAAAAGCATTGCACTTAGAAGGTGCAATTATTCCAATACATAATGATACGCACCCTGTCTTTGTCTTTGTTCATTTCGCGGTGTTACTTCATACCTTTGCTCACAATGATCATAGCAGTTTTTTTAACAGATGGCTGTATTTTTAGAGTTGTATGAGCACGCACTGGCCGCAAGCTAGCCCACGCGTGACGGCATGCTGACGGCATGACGTCATGCCTACTTGTGGCAGCAGCGGACAGACGCGGACAGCCAGCGCTTGGCATATCTCAGCTGATGGGCGCACGACATGGGCTGTGCTACTGTAAGCTTAGTGAGAGAGAAAGAGGAATAAAGGGAAAGGCACGGAGGTTAACCAACTAAAAATATCCAGTTTGCTATCCTGCACAGAGTAAAGGGTAGACTAAAAGAGGAAGAACGTACACCATCAGGGTGAGCGCAGGCGAAAATAAATTAAAAAATAAAGTCTCGCTGAAGCGTAACTGCTTGCACTTGTGAGCGCATAAGTATGCAAATGCTAAGGAAGGTGATGGTGACCTAAGTATAGGAGACACAAGGTACAATCCGGCGTCTGACTTGTGCAGCAACCACACACCAGCAATTTCCAACAAGTTACAACGAGATACGGTGTCAGATTAGATGCTGAAACAACGACAAACTGCCAGGGTATCGTCATACGACGGCAGAAGTGATTGGATGGCCGCAGTCAAACACAGAGCACAATGCGTGTGAGGTTGCCTGCCACGTAGCTGGCACCTTTGGTGTGCCTCATCCGATCACCACGGCCAAGGCGTTCACATGTATCACCACTCACAGCGGCACAAAAATTGGCTACAGTATGTTTCTGACACGAAATAGTGACTACCAGAATAAGGTTATGTCAGAATTGTGCCTGTTCTACAAACCACTGGCGAGATCGGCAGCCATGGTGTGAGAGCATTTCGCAGACACACAGCACACACCGGCCGGCCATCTTAGTGAAGCGTCTTCCTTGGTTTGCATGTTTGGTCTTCGTACCAGCAGTGTCGAGAAAACCAATTGCCTTTGTTTACGTGTGACATACTTTACAAACATTAATCGTGTCGGGAAAATTAAAGGAGCCCTGAACCACTTTTTATCGAGGTGGAGAAAAGCATTTGAAGTGAAAATAGGCTATTTCAGAAATACTTTGCCGCAAAAAGTACTTCAATGCGTTCTGCAGAAGCGGAGTTATTGGCAATCAAACAGGGCCTCCGCTGTGCTCCCATTCCTTCTTCAATGCCTTGCACTGCGAAGGCTACGACAGAGCGAGGCGGAGCCACAATGCTCTGCCGTCTAAATGTTACCATAACACGCAGTTCAAGTTTCATTTTGGATGTTAACATAGACGCCACGACTTCCGATTTTGGTGCCTACGATGCGCTAAACGTAAACCAAACGCAGTTGTCCTCAGCGAAACGCAGTGCGCTTAGCCAGTGGACTCGTGGTGGCACCCCGCGGCGGCCGCAGTATCTATGCTACGTACCGACCGCAGCTACCAATAGCAGCCACCTATGGGAATTCGCTTTATTACGAAATAAAGCATCCAGAAGAGAGTGAAGAACACGGCTTCTGTTGAAAAAAGAGCGTTTGAGAGAAAGACAACTTGAGCGCTCCGCTTGCGAGCTTCACGCACCGCATACAACAGCAAAGCTTGGCCGAGATGTTCACAGCAGCGTATGCTACCTGCGGACAATGTTATTTCACCAAGCCCGAGGGGTAGTTCAGGGCCCCTTTAAGTGCTCTATGATGAGCGGTGCGTGTAATGAGCTGGCTAGCAAGTGCCGTCAGCCACGGCGTCCAGCGAGCTCTGCCTACCGGCCCTATTGGTGACTGTCAGCGGAGCCGTCATTTGATTGGGCACCGCGTTTGTCGCTCATGCAGGCATGTGTTCATTAACAATGGTTATGTAAAATAAGTCAACGTCCTCCAAAGATGCTTGTTTTGCACCTATTGACGAGTATATGAAATCTTTCGAGCAAGGCGTTGGGTCTAGATGGAATACGCCTGTCCCATGTGTTCCAAGTCGTCATATGCCGCAAGGTTATGGCACAAAGAAACTACGCATTGCGCGTCGTTCACCGCCATCCGTACTGCTTTCTACAGGCAAAAATGCAGGCTACGCGAGTGGGTCAGTGGGTGATGGCTGTCGATGTCGATGGCAAAAGAGTGAGTGCAGCAGTGTAGCCTCTGAGATAACTTTGATCGCACAGAACGATCGCTGAGGTCACAGCAGCAGTATCCGGTAGGACTAATGTCACATCCTATGTATTGCAGCGTGGCCGCTAGTGCAGCAGTTATGAGAAAATCATTAAATTCATTATTTTCCGTCGATTTCTTTCCAAAAACAGTGTTGTGCTTGCAATTTTAATGCCCCAGCTTTTATTTGGGTTAAGAATCTTGGTGGAAAATTTTTATTCAGTATCCCTTTAGTATCTGCAACACGCTCTATCCTGCAAACTCACTGGGCATGTTCTGTGTGTACTTCAAATGCACCTAACTTCTGGCATGGTCAGGGATATAATGAATATGGAACAGTAATTTGCAAGGGAGCTGACGGTGAGGCCTCTCGTGATGATGTGGTGCGGCTTTACACAAGCAGTATATGACCAGCATTATTCCAATGCCCTCAACTCTGGGGCTGTAACTAAGAAGTACGCAAGAAAGCCGAGAACAGTGTAATGAGAAACTGATAGAATGGAATATATGGGTGTTACGTTGATGGGAAAAAGAAAAAGAAAAGCAAACATTAAAAAAAACAAATGGATGACATATGCTGACTGCAATTGGAAAAAAAGTGTTGGTTTGGACATAAAATGCATAGAAGCGAATAATATTTGTTTGTCAGATTGAAACAATAGTTGTCAAGATGAGGAGGCAATGTCAGATCCAGCAGAAGATCAGGTGTAATATTTGGAAAGTTGTGGCTATTGCACAGGCCCAATAAGCATGTAACAGGGGCAACTGATAGCTTTGGAGAAGCAATTCGTCCTGCATTAGAATAAATGAAATTGTGATGATTGCTGTGACAATGCAGCTGTTTAACACACCTGCAGCAGCTGGTTCTCTCGGCCCAGCTCGTGTAAAGCGGCCAAGGAGTCATCCAGACGGCGTCTCAAGTCGGCAGCGTTTATTCTTAGCGTTTCAGCTTCACCCTCGCTTCGCAGGCACCGATCCAGCAGGGCCCTCCGTTCATCCAGCGCATTCTCCAACTTGGCCTCCAGCTCTGTGCATTGGAACACGAAGAAGAGCATGGGCTAAAGAAATCTGACGAGTGCATAATACACTATCATGGTTTTTATTTTTTTTTTAGAACACTGTTATAATCCATATTTGTCAGTTGATCTTAAATCAATTACTGTAATCAGACAAACACACAGACGCTGCTGTCGAATGGCTTGAAACAAAGGATCATCTTATACAGTCAATGCCCGTTCATTCGACCCTTGCAGCTCCGCAAGATTTGGTCCATTTATCCAAAAGGCCAAATGAATGAATTCAAATCTTTTTTTATTGCTTGAAGTAGTGTGTAATGCCCTTTCGAGCCTTGCTTGAAGTGCGACTCCAGCAGCATGTTGCAAGGAGCACTGACAGGTTTAAATGCTGCTTCACTGTTGGATTGAAAAGTTCTGAGCGATCTGAAAAAAAAAAAGTCAGACAGCTTTCCACCAAGAGACGCACTAGTGCTGTCTGCTGAATTTATTGTTTGCAGCCTTTTAGCAACCACTGAATGCTTGAGTGGGCGCAGGTGGGGGTTGAATTAATTGAACTGGCATGGCTTTCGCATTCCAACTAATAGAGTACTCCTTCTTAGACCAATGTATGGTTTCTTGGCAAGATTTTCCAGTGCGTTTGAATGAACTGAAAAGTCGAATTAACCAAGCTAAAATTAACGAGAGTTGACTGCACTAGATATAGCCAGTAAAAAGCCCAGCAACTGTGTTGCTGCGCACACCTAGCTTGTCTCCTTGGGCAGAGTCCAGCTGTGTCTGGGCGACTTGACGGCCGGATTGCTCGGATGCCAGTTGCTCTCGCAAAGCCTCCAGGGCAGCCTCTTGCCGAGCACTACGCTGCTGCTCTGCTTCCTGCAAGGAACACGTAGCTTCAGACAGACTTGCAAGCTGACTAGTGAAACTTACTACGATTACTGATCTGGTCCACTTCTTTAGACAATATAGCCAAGGGCAGGCAAATGTGGGAAACCTTTCACTTTTTTTTTACTCCCTTCCATTTTTTATCTATGACACCAAACGTTGGCCGATCCTGGTGAGGATGCATGCAAGTAACTAGTTATTCATACGAGGAAAGGCGCAAACAATTTGTTTTGGGGAGGTTCGGATGCGGAGGCAGAATTATGGCCTTACTGTGACCATAGTGTCATGCAAAAGCAGTTAAGAGAGGCCAAATAACAGATGTTGCTAGTCCCAAAATCTTCCCAAAACGCAAAATTGGAATTGGGTACTGCTTCCTCGATTACTTTCAGAGACACCATGCACTCGTTGCCTAAGCCAGCAAAAGTGGATGTTATTAAGAAAATTGTGGGCACATACACTTTATGTCATGGCTGTCACAGTGTTTCCTTAATTGAAGTGTGCTGACCAGTTCCTAAGAGGAACTCTTAATTTCTTGCGTTAAAATGCCACACTTGATTAAATGTAATCAGGGCATGTAGCAAGCACATCTCTTGACAGAATGCATGTACTGAGCAGGCAATATGATACGAGATGTAATGTGGTCTTTCCTCAAATCTTACACACCAAGAACTTGCTTGGCCATGGTGGCAGACTTGGAGAATGTTTTTATGAAACAGGTTGCAGCGCTTGCTTTGTCTAAATGCACCATCTCAAAGCTGGAGAGATGAATCAACCATGCAACCATTGCAAGTCGTAGCGTCACAAGATATTAACAGCGGCAAAATATGCCCATTTACAACTAAATAATGTAATGGCAGATGCACCTCAAAGTGCAAAGAAAATTTGAGTGCACGTGCCAGCCAAGTGCCATTGTTAATTCCTCATCTCTTTGTATTTGTGTGAGTGTGTGCGCCCTTCACCACATCAACTCCTCCATCTGCCAGCATGTCCACGCAGTGAGAAACCAAGCGAGAACCTTCACTGCTACCATGACATAGTCAATTATCCTTATCTTTATGCATAAGGCTGTTCTTCAGTACCACTGCAACAGCTCTTTGTGCTACATGAACACATATGGTCAGAAAGTATTCTTCTAAGCATCCATACATCCATCCCCTGCCGGCTGCACGTGCCTCACTGCAGCGCTTCCTGTTTACCAGCAAAGCACAACAGCACCTTAACTTTATGTGTGTAAGAAACTTAAGAGGACATTTTATTTTCAAGCCCAGAGATAACAGAAAGCAGGTGTCACACATCTTAGTGGCAGGAACTTTTACTGAATTCTTGGTTTGTGACTGACCACAGAAACGTCATGACAAACACTTTTTGATGATATGAGGTGTCGTGGTGATGCGAAACTATTGTGATGTGAGGTGATGCAAAACTATTGCCCATGCACAAAGTTGATCAATCGAGGATATGGCTTCAGTTTTTAAATAAATGTCACAGTTATTTAACTCTCGTATCATGTATTTGTTGCAATTTCTCATGTGCATTTAAAGATCACGCAACACTTTCCATTGCAAGTCTAACTTAATGTCATTATTTGGGTTTGTTCACACAGCCATTTTCATCCCATCCTATCACTGTCAGGGAAAAAAATTGCCAGGTAGTTGTTGGGGGCAGTGGCGCACCGACGGGGGGGGGGGGGGGGGGTTGTAACCCCCCCCCCTCAGGCCGACTTAACCCCCTCTTTTGTTTAACCCCTTTTCTTTCCTTGCACATTTGAGTACTGCAACTGAGATTTAAGACGCGCAATCGTCTGCACACTCGCAAAAAGCGCATTTTTGGCCAATTTCCCGTGAAGAAATTGAAATTAGTGCTGTTTAGATGGTATTGGCAAACTGTCAACCCCCCCCTGGCAGAGATCCTGGGTGCGCTACTGGTTGGGGGGAGCCAAATGCATCTGGCCTGTTTTTTCCCCAGAGATTATTCATCAAATACACCAATCAGTGAAAATTGGTGATGGCAGTTTGGTACCAGCAACAGCATGTTTCTTTAAAGTGCGAACACACTGCTTCTCACAAAATGTTTTTGCATAGGCACCAGAGTTACAATCGGCGTTCCTAAAATGAGGAAAAATTCAGATGCAAACTGGCACTGCAGATGAAGATGCACATGGACTTGGAATGGTGGCTGTAGGGTATGAAGTGCTAACTCAACAATGCTTTTATGTTTTTGGGTAGGTTAGTTTTTGACAAGGACTAGCATGGTGGTTTTGTCACCATGCCAACAAAGTGTTGCCATTCGTCACTAGCAGCACAAATTTTTTTTGTAGAAACTGGCCTGAAAACCTTCGGAAATTAAAACCGGAGCTATTACGGTGACGAGATGGAAAAAGAAAACATTTGACAGCCACAACACCAGCTGACCGCTATGTAATGCGAAGCATTGTTGTTCGAAAGGGCATTCACGAACCATGTTAGTATTCTGAAGCAAAATGTACGCCGCACATTGTCAAGATGAAATGTTTAGGTATATAACATTACATTGTTGGAGATGACGATTATGTACAATTTTACAATTTTACATTATTAGAGCATGTACAATTATATGTACATCACCTGGCATAATTACTCAATGTCCATGGGTTCACTGATAGTGGTTTCGACCATGTCACAGTGTTCGAATTATATGTACATCACCTGGCATAATTACTCAATGTCCATGGGTTCACTGATAGTGGTTTCGACCATGTCATAGTCGGTGACATCACTGGTGGTTTCACTGGTAGATTCATTGGTTAGGGGGAGCAAGCCCAATGTGCATCACTGCTGCCATCAATGCACATTTGTGGAAGAACTCAGGTGCGCTATGCCTAGAATCCGAGAGCAGATTTGTCAAGCGATAAGTGATTGCACATTGTTTCATCGGAGCTTTGCAGGGTCTGAAGGTCACAATGAGCACTATCTGGGCATTTGATAGCAGCTGTACACTTCGAATGCAGTCCTACTGTATCTACTCGAAAATATGTCGACCATGAATATAGGTCGACCCCTATATACAGGGTGTTTCAGCGAACACTTTCAAAAATTCCTAAAGGTTGCCTGTGGCAGATAGCACAATTCTAGTTTGTGAGCTGGTCTACTCGAAGAGGCGGACATTACTTGCACAAGAAATTGAAATGCATAATCAAGTAATTAACAGAAATTCACTAATTAGGGTTTTAACTAATTATCTGATGGCCCATATTGCAATTTACAAATTGTAGCCGTGGAGTTCGCAAGGCGGATCCACTTGGAACGAATTCTCGCGATGGCACCAGTTTCGAGATATTAATTCTCGAACTTTGCGGAGAAATGCATTGGCGTTCCAGTTAAGTTCTTAACAAAACGTCACTTTTTGCATTGAAGCGCAGAATTAACTGGAACGCCAATGCATTTCTCCGCAAACTTCGGGAATTAATATCTCGAAACTGGTGTCATCCTGCGAATTAATTCTAAGTGGATACGCCTTGCCAACTCCACGGTTACAATTTGTAAATTGCAATATGGTCCATTGGGTAATTAGTTAAAAACTTAATTAGTGAATTTTTGTTAATTAGTCGATTATGCATTTCAATTTTTTGTGCAAGTAATGTCCGCCTCTTCCGAGTAGACCAGCTCATTAACTAGAATTGGGCTATCTGCCACAGGCAACCTTAAATAAATTTTGAAAGTGTTCGCTGAAACACCCTGTATATATTGAACTTTCTGAGAAATAAAAAATAACAATTTGAGTATAGGTCAACCCATATCTTTTTAAAGGAATGAAAAGCTTTAACATGACACACCTTTATTTACCGTAAGCTCTGCTACTAAATCTGGCTAGTCATTATCACAAGCTGCATCCATGTCGGAACTATCACAGAAGTCATTCGAATCAAATGCTTCACAGGCGTCCTCAGCACCCCAAGGGATGTTGTCCTCCGTGCTGTTGAGTGCATTGGATATGCACCAGGCCCCATTGCTAATTTTACTTATACACTGGAATTTGTAAAACGCCAACAAGGCATGGTCTTACTGAAAGAATTTTTCAAACCTGTTAATTATTGGAGGAGATAGTAGTTATCACGCCATCAGGAGGCGAGTGTGACTGCCAATAGAGACAATCCCTGCCTCTGCTTTGAGTAGCGTCTGCAAGCGATATTCCTTCCCCGCCTTCCCCCATACTGGAGCCAAGAAACCGTGACGAGCGTGCCCACCTCCATTCTTTTTTCTTCTCTTCCATTTCCGTTTTTGCTGCATGGGGCATTCCTGGTGTCGGCGTTGCGTGTTCAGCATTAAATTATTAACAGAAGTATCATATTACTTCGACTCTCTAGCTGGGAGCGGCGTATTCTCGAGAGTGGGGAAGCGCGGTGTTTGGTTGAAATTTCAGCTGTTTTCACCAGCATGATACTGGTATGGATAATCTCCAAACTGGCTTTACGGTGGGCGCTGAGGAGGAATCCCATTAGCTCAGTACTTTTGCTAGCTTTGTTCACGAATATAGGTCAATAACTCAAGGTGGGACCATTTTCTAAAAGAAAAAAAGAAGGTCGACCTATATTCGAATAAAAATGGTAGGTCACTGTTTGAGACTATGTTAGACTGCACTGTCTTCTGGATCAACCCACGAAAACGGTCAGATACTTGGCAAAAGAAAAACAGCCCACATTCAACAAGAATGCTTCGCATTAAATAACATCTGTGCGAACGAGGCCCCATGTGCCAGTGGGTGCGTGCAAGTTGGTGAGCACAGAGCAGCACAGTGGCAAAACGCGACTGCAGGTCTTCGGCACCAAACTGGCACCCACCAGATCCGAGCATGCCTGCAGGGCCTTGTTCTGTGCCCGTGTCAGCTCTGCCTGGAGACCTTCCAGCTCCTGCTGATGCCTGGAGTCCTGCTGGTCCTGCTCTTCTTGAAGCTCGGCTAGCTTATCTCTGCTAGCCTGGAGACTTCGCAGCATGTGGTGATGCTCGGTGGCCTGCTGGTCACACTGTCGATGAAGCTCAGCTAGCCGAGTCTCGAGTGCAGCACGGCTGGCCTCCATTTCTGCGTGGCTCTTCCGCAGCTTTTCAGCCTCCAGCTTGAATGCAGTCCTGTCGGCCTCGAGCGCCACTTGGTTGTTGCGAAGATTCCCCACCTCAAGCTCAAGCGCAGACAATTGGTCAGCCAGACGACTCTTGGCTTGGTGCAGCGCCTGCACGGCCTGCGCTAGCTCAACCTTCTCAGCGCGGCCGGCCACGAGTTCTTCATGACTTGCTTGAGCCTCCCGCTGGCTGGTCAACAGCTGCTCCCGACACATCGCCAGCTCAGACTCACGCTCCTGTGCCAGCGTCAATCAATCGACCAATGAACAGTTTCAGTACTAACAGGAAATCCAGAAAATCTTGCAAACTTTGAAAATTCTTTATCCACAGAGGGTGTCACTTTTTGAAAATCGGCAGGGCCGACAGAACAAAATAAGAATCTACTTCTTTAAATGCAGTCTGCAAGTTTTCCTGCACCTTCCAAAGAGTATTTCGGCAAGGCTAGAACAATAAACTTGCAATAAATTTTTTGTGGATTGAGAAATGAAAAAAAAAAAAAAGTCTTCGTGAGCTTCAGTCATCATCCATGTACAGTTAAACCTTGATATAACGACGTCGGTATATCGAAATTTCCTTTTATTTAAATTCAACCGTTTATGCAACTAAGTACAGTCGCCGATTAATTTTTTTTACACCATAAGGGGCCACAAAATTTTCAGAATTATTGGGCAATTGGAAAAGCAAATTTGAATGAGAGAAAAAAAAAATTTTGTTAAAATTGAGAGCCTGCAACAAAAGATATGGTTTCATCCCGCGTCGACTATCTTCACATCGGCAGTATGAAGCGAAGCCAGCCATGCTTTCGTGTCCACTCCAGCCCAGCAGTTAATAGGGTCTCCCACAGGGATAACGCTATGATGAAAAGCGCTGGCAGCAGGGAGTGAAAGCTTCGTCTGCCTCTGGAGTCATACAATGTGACTCCAAAACTCGAGATAACACAACCTCCAGTACTAAATGCGCGGGAAGCGCACATAATGCCAAACCATCTCGGCATGCCCACTCTCTGCACACACAGCAAATTGCTTTCAAAGTAGGGCGCGCAGCCTGCGTATCTGCAGTGACAGCCATACGCAGACATAGACACACTAAAAAAGGAAACATACGCCAACCTGTCCCCCATTCCCTCCCCCCCCCTCTTCACGCGCACTTGATGGCATTACCACGAGCTCACTCACCTAGCCTTTCCCTTTCACCTTGCTCACGCGGAAAGACTGAAGATGGCGCTCATCAAGCCACCTTCCTTCTCGAATTACCCTCGCACACTTTCACTTGCACTCAAAGCATACAGTGTGTGGGGCGCGATAGTGTCTTATCTCACTTGGACTTTATACGAAACACGACGCTGCTCCACTTTGGCGATTGCTCTTGGTCATGTGATTGGAGAGGTGCGTTTCCAAGCAGCCGCTTGTAATTTAACCATTTGACCATCTGCGTACGCAGAAGCTTCTACTATTTATTGTCTCAGTATTCCTTCGCAGCGGCAGTGAAAGTTCATTATTATGAAATCATGTATAAACACACTTCATTATGCTGAGGTTCTAAACAAATGGTGTTCTATGGACAAGGAGTGGTAAACAAGTACTTTGTTATACCGAGAATTTCTTTATACTGAAGTTCGTTATATCGAGGTTTAACTGTATTTCAATATCGGCTGAAATCCTCTGCTCACTGTCTGTATTGAAAGGGTAATCAATAAGGCATCCAACCAGCCAGCATATCACGTGACAGGTAGATTGGTATCACCAGGGCGCTCAACCATTGTGAGACCTCAACGATTCAAAGGAGGTCATCCCACAAACCAAGGACATCCCTACCTGTTACATAAATTGCAGACCTTTATCATCAGCTTATTTAGAAACTATGTGACAAAGAGATCCCTTAAGAGATCTCTAATTACCCCTGAGACATCACTTCATTCCAGTTATTCGAATGACCAAAGTTAATCAAAATTAATTTAATTCTGGGGTTTTACGTGCCAGAACCACAATCTGATTATGAGGCACGCCATAGTGGAGGACTCCGTATTAATGTCCACCACCTGGGGTTCTTTAACGTGCACACAATGCAAAGTACACGGGCATTTTTGCACTTTTCCCCCATCGAAATGAGGCCGCTACGGCCGGGATTTCATCCCACGACCTTGTGCTTAGCAGCACAGTGCCACAGCCTTTAAGATACCACGAAGGGTATGACCAATGTTAAAGCAAATACAATGAGATACACTCATGAGATTTGTATTGCACACCCCTTGAAGCAGTTACAATGATAAGTCAGGCAGTTTCTTTGTACAGATGTCTGTACAGATGTAGGTGGCGACTAATAAATTAAGCACAGCGGAACCTCCCTAACACATTCTTGGTTCACACTGTTTCTTGGTTTCTGTACTCATGACTAAGAGCATTGGAAACACTCTACAGTGGAATCTCGATGATACGATCATGGCTAATACGAATTTCCGGATGATACGAATTTTTCTGTAGTCCTGGCCGAGCACCATTACTTTGCAACATGCTAGAAAATGGTTGTTACGAATTGATTTTCGACCCGCGTCGATTGATACGAATAAACGCCGCCCCACTGACGGCCGCGAAAGAGAACAGCTCGCAGTCACGCGCTTTCTCCTGTATCTCTTTTGGTGTGGAGGCACGGACGCAGCGCCGGACAGCGTGGAGGCCGCGAATGGGCGCGAAGAGTTTGAAGCAGTGGCGCTTTTATTGCTTTTGTGCTTCTCCCCATGCAGGCGTGGGAAAGCGCGGCAGCTGCAGCGAACGAAGGTTCCTGCGGGTCTATCGCTTCAACGGAAACTGAGTGGTGTAAGCACAGTGCATACAAAGGTCAGAGCCATGTGGAGATCGCTTTCAAGATATGGTGCGCGCGACAACCCCGACAGCCGGCACAGGCGCAAAGTACAAGAACGCTTTTGTTGGCAGAGTAGAAGTGGCCTCCCCTCCCCTCCTTCCCTCCCGCGCTGCCTTCCCGCTTTGCTCCTTTCGCATGGGAGATTGCTTCGCCAATTACCCTTGCGCCCGATTGCAAGATACGTATCTGGTGCCGCAGCACAGCGTCGCCCCCCCCCCTCCCTCCCCCCCTCCCTCCCTTCCATAGCCCCACGGCCTTTCGCCCGACGGCAGTCGCGTTTGCTCTCTGCTGTGCATTCGCTCGCCGTGACCCCCCGTGCGCTTTCACTCACACATAGGCGCGCGACGACGACTGTATCGCCCTTGCACTCATGTTCCTCCTCCGCATCGCCCTCGTTGATGTCGTCTCCCATCGATGGGCGCACCTGGTTGAGAAGTGTGCTCGCTACCGCCCTTGTCGAAGAGATTTTCCCGCGGAAGCCGCATTATAACCGGTATTTCGTCTCACGCGGCTGCACTGTAAGCGGTATGCGTATACATGGAGCTCTATGGGAGGGTAAACGGGAGTCGGAAAAGGCCGTGTTGTAGCCAGTTCTGCACTATAAACGGTTACGTTATAAGTGGTCTATACTGTAAATGCTTTTTACGTACGTGTGCCTGAGTGAGTTCACCTCTGACTCTTTAATTTAGCTAGTTTTAATTGTGTTTCGATGATACGAATTTCGGCTAATACGAATATTTTTCATGACCCCGTGAGATTCGTATTATCGAGATTCTACTGTATTTGTATCTTGCAATTTGAAATGTACATTTCTTCCAGATAATTTTATCTTGCAGTTCCTTTATTCAAAACACTGTTGCCACATTGAGGGTCAGTACCCACCCTGAGCTGTGCAGCTAGCCGCACAGCCTGCTCCGCATTGCTCTCAACCTGGGCGCGGTAGTCGGCTAGCTGTGCCTGTGCTGCCTGTGCCGAGTCACGAAGAGCTGCCTCAACTGCTGACAGTTGAGTCACCTGGGTCCGCAGCTCATCCACCTCCGCCTGGAAAGCCACACACCATCCCTAAATGCATTCGTAAGCACTAAATTTATGGGCTGTGATAAGACTTGTACACATTACAGGAAAAAAAGAAGGCACCTATTGCAATTACAATTACTGCCCCTCAATAGTAATTGAGGAATTACTCAAAAGTAATTGGTTACTTCAGTGTTACTTTCCTCCGAACATTAATTAACATTGCTTCGAAAATTAATTAACATTGCATAAATATCACAAACAGAATATTTGAGCTGGCCTGGCGCATTCAGCGCGTCCTCTACAGCCCTTCACATATTGCTTATCTTAAATAACAATTGCTTCTTAAAATTTTCGGTGGTTTCCCTGTTTTTGCCTTGAAGACATCAGCGATACTGAAACCTCTCTCGATGTGTATGTGTGTGTGGGGGGGGAGTACGGCGGCATTGCAACGTACGGAGATCTTGTGCATGAGATTGTTGTTACTCAGCATCTGAGTCTTCTATGAGGTGAAGTGCTTCATTGTTGCTGAAACTTGGAGAAGACGTTCCCGGTTGCGCCAATGCAAAGACAAAAAAATTATCCATATGTAATTTTCTGGCATTAATGTCCTTAGTGGCTGTTGCTATCGAGACATACTAGCAGCGGTTCAAGTTGTCGGCCAACATCTGGCAGAGCCCGTTAAGATGAGGAAACATATAGTACATACTGAGCTCCCGGGATTTCCTGTCTGAACATGCACGTCCACCAGGCTGCTGAGTCACACAATCTCAGTAAGGTCCCTAGATAAAACAAGTTAGATCTCGTGTGTTTTATTGTAGTTCCTGCCAAATTCGGATTCTCAAAGCTGCGCTGCCTGTTGCAGCTTGCACGTCAATAAAGTAATTGGTTACATGTAATTGGTTACTGAAAAAAGTAATTGAATTACAGTGAGCATTACTGTGTCAAAATGTAATAATGAAATTACAAAATTAATTTAAAAATGTAATAGATAACAAGTAATTATTTACATGTAATTCGTTACATACAAGTCTGGCTGTGATAATTTCTTTCACAGTAAAGCTGGTACTGTGATTCGAAGCACCCAAAAACTTACATGTGACAAATAACGTCATGTAAATGTAACCAGTCGAACTGCCTGGATGACACAGCCAATATGAGGAGAGCTTCAAGTGTGACAAAGTTCTATGATGATGGCGTTTTTACAAGCACTAGTGGCAAGCTTCACCTAATTGCAGGGTCAGTTTCCTCACCTCAGTTGCTACAGAGAAATGGCTGGCAGTGACTCTGATTGCATTTACGCATAATGTCAGTGACAATGCTGCAATAGAAAAATGGCCACTCTCACTGTGAGGGAGGTCCTTGTTAGCCCGAAAAGATGCAAAAACGAATGACGGCTATTGCTGCCTCCTTGAAGTTTCATCAGCTCCCTATGACATCGCAGATTTCAATGGCATATGCTCGGGCTTAACTCTCGATAAGTAATCAAAGACTACATTGCATTCCAAAGAAACTAAGCATTCAACTTAGCAGGCTTCGGCAACTTCTTTCGGCATTGGAATGGTCTAAAATGACAAAATGCTCTGAAATCAATGACATCAGGCTGACATGCCAGTATTGACGTTTTGGCCCAAAATTCATGAAAGGAAAGCTTGGCCTTACTTAATTCCCTACAGTTTAATCAACCTTTATAAATTCAATTAATGAAGACAGAGTTTTGAAATAATATTTTACCAGTTCAAACTCATTTATTAATGTGTTACAGCAACTGAGCATATAGACAAGAATTGTTGAATGAAAATGCAATGCAAGAAGCACTGCTAACAGAGCATGGAGTCTAAAAGAGGCCAGACAACATATACAAAGAAAATCTCATTAAGTCACCTGGCGGGCAAGTAGTTCAGAATCCCCACGCTGTCGCTCCACCGCCAGTTTGGACTCCAGCTCCTCCTGGAAATGCCCCACAAACCGGCTGCATTCACACATACCAATACAACCCCACAGACTTGAAATCTCAGAACAGCTGTGAATTAGCTCAGCGTTAATGTAGCTTCTGCTGAACTGCATCTGTGCTCTTTTGTATGGATGAACAGTTGCCCATATGTCAATTGTTACATGCAGTGTGCTCCATTATAACAGGAAAACAGCGAATCAACAAGGGAGAGACCAAACAACTGTTCCTTTTGCTTTAGACTTGGCTTGCCAAAGGTAGTTCCGAGAAAAAGACTGCATGGTGGGCAATGAAAGGGCTGACAGAAATTCATACCTCAAGTAGGGTTGTCACTCGAGTTTCAGGTAGGTGTTCCCTGTCATATTGAACCCCAATACAGTGTTGACCGCTTATAACGTCAGTCGCCGGAGTCGCGAATATCCGCACTATAACCAAAACAATTATTTTATTGCGATAGCAATTACATGGACACTTCAGGCGCATTTCAGCTGTCGCCGTGAGGTTCCGTATAAAGTTCAAGGGTAATAAAATCGTCGCCGCACGACATAAGCGATCGCGGATCAATCTCGCACACGCAAGGGAAAAAGCGGGAAGGAAGTGCACAGTCTTTCGTTGCACGCAAAGCTCTGGGGGGAGGGGCGCGTTCTACTCCGGGTGGCCGAGGCGGCCACCGTGCGCTGTGTTTTTGTGGCTTAGTTTGCATTGATGCGAGACACAGGACAAAGGTCAATTTGCTCACTGCTGCTGCCACGCTTCCTCACTCCAGCGTTTTGACAGCAAGTTTCCGCAGTCATCGAGTGAGATGTGTTCATGTTTGCTTGTGCGCGCGTGACACCATGGTTGTTAATGCGCATATAGCCGCCGCGGCGGACGCGCTTTCGCGTGCTCCTGCCATCGCGTCATTCTGCTCGCTCCGCGCGAGGAATGCTAGGAGGCGTGGCTCGGCGCGGCGGGCGAGAAAGAATGGAGCTATTCACACGCCCACATCGTTGGAACATGCCCAACGGCGCCAGACATGTTGGTTCCGTTGTGTTGTTGGACGCCGGTTGTTCGCCACTGTGACGTCGCGGAGCTCGACGCATGCATGCGTGCGTTACGTCAGAGTATATCTGCGGCTTGAGGGGAACGTTTGCCGAAGGTTGACTGCAGAACTTCCAGGCAGCCGCACTGTAACCGGAATTTCGGCTCCCGCAACTGCACTACAGTATAGACCACTTATAACGTAACCGCTTATAGTGCAGGACAGGATATAGTACGGTCTTTTCAGACTCCCGTTAATTTTCCCATAGCACTCCATGTATACGCATACCGCTTACAGTGCAGCCGCGTGAGACAAAATACCGGTTATAATGTGGCTTCCGCGGGTAAATCTCGCCGACAAGAACGGCAGCGAGCACGCTTCTCAACAAGGGGCGTGCTCCCGGCCGGCGTATGCATTATTCATGCAATCAAACTCTCGTTAATTCGTACTTATTTGGCCGCACATCGGTTAATTCGGACTACTTTCGGAGCTCGGTGAGCGAGGAGCGCTGCAAATGTGCGACGCAAAAGAGCAAGAACGGCGCTAGCGTCCAACCCAAACGAAGCGGCGGAGTCTGCATCGCCATAGCCATCAGCTGAAATCGTACGTGGATTACAGAAACGCCGAACCGCTTCGAGCCTATTTGTGTCTTTAAAGCCTGTATTCTTGCGTTTACCGCCGCGCATAACACCGCGTTGGCCGCGGGCTTTCGTAACTGCGTAGTCGTCATCCACGATCGCGTCGATAGCGGCCGCGGTTTTCTTCGCAGCAGTTGCGGCGAACAGTAGTTTCGTTTTTACTCGGTACGCGCGTCGGCCGCATGCCTAAAAAACTGCGTAGTCGCCATCGATGATCCAGTCCAGACTTGGTGTCCAGACTTGGTGCGTGCGTAGGGTGCGTGCCTTCAGCACCGCAAAGTCGCCGTTCATAATCGCGTCGATAGCGGTCACGTTTCTTTTTCCGCAGCGGTTGCGGCAAACAGTTGTTTCGTTTTGACTCGGTGCAAAGCTGTCGAGCTTGAAGAGCACCAGCTACATCGCGATTATGTTTTCGCCAGCTCACTGGAGAAGACGTAATCGCGATGTGCGTGCGATAGTACAAAGCGTGTCTACATGCTTGGTCTACATGTTTTGCACACGTACGGGGCTTGAAAATCGTTGTTGTTGTGGTTATAGTGCAGTACCGCTTGTAGTGCAGATATTCGCGACTCCGGCGACTTACGTTATAAGCGGTCTACACTGTATAAGCAATACGCGTATAAATAGAGTGCTATGGGAACATTAATGGGAGTCTGCAAAGACCGCATTATATCTGGTCCTGCACTATAAGCAGTTACGTTATAAGTGGTCTATACTGTATATGGCAGTGGAGATTTTTTTGCCACATTATGAACATTTTTCATACGCAATAAGATGCTTCAGGATTCATTATTATGTTGTGCATAAGTGGTATGCCAGGTAGCAGTCTGAAAATACCATATTTACTCGATGTTCTACATAAGATGCCATGAAGCAAGTGTGCTACTCACCCACCTGCCCTGAACAAGCCTCAGGGTGCCATTACTTCCCTTTCTCCATTTTGAACATGCTCCTGGCCAACATAGAAGCTACCTACAGGCCCTCACCTATAAAAGATAGGACTTGCCGCACTCACACAAGGCACAGAATGTGACCAATTAATGAAGGTGTAATGTTCGAAAGCTTCTTCTTGGGTTTTACGTGCCAAAACCAGTTCTGATTATGAGGCACGCCGTAGTGGAGGGCTCCGGATTGATTTTGACCACCTGGGGTTCTTTAATGTGCACGATAATGCAAGCACACGGGCGTTTTTGCATTTCGGCTCCATCGAAATGCGGCCGCCGTGGCCGGGATTCGATCCCGCGACCTCGTGCTCAGCAGCGCAACGCCTTAGCTGACTGAGCCACCCCGGCGGGTGTAATGTAAGCAAACTCTAGCTGTGAGAGACATCATAATGGAGGACTTTCAGATCAATTTTAACTCTTTTAGTTCTCTAACGCATGTCCCTAAATCTAAATAAACAAGCATTTTTGCATCCCCATTGGAATGCGGCCACCATGGCCAAGAACCGAACATTTGACCTCGCTCGTGCCACTATGGATAGTTACATTGTTATACGAGACTATGTTCCGAGAGCTACTCATAATAGGTCGCTGAAAAGGTCCATACACAACCTAATGCTAGTAAAATTCTGCAATGATGCTTACAGTGCGTGTCGCTGCAGCAGCCAGGCCCTGCTTGGCAACCTCCAGGGATGTTTCTAGTGACGCCCGCTCAGATCGACCAGCTTCCACCTACACAAGCAACCCAGTTCAAAAATATGACAAGCCAGAGCTGCCCAATAACACTCAAAGCAAGCTTGAAAGTCAGTGGATGGCAGACCCTTGCTAGAGTCGAACCTCGATAATTCGAACTCGAAGGGACCCGAAAATTTGTTCGAATTAAAGGAAGGACGTATTTTTGAAGTATTCGAGCACCATAGCACAATGCACGAACGGTGCGAGTCATGAAATATCGCGGCGCGCAAGCGCATAGCAAGCGCAACCGCCCACGCCGGCCAACGCTCGGTTCCCAATAATGGCAGAAAACGAAACTTCTGGGAGCGGACGGCGCCGGCATGGTGACGGGCGCGCGCGCGGAGACCATCAAAGGTGAGGGAGGAGGGCGGCAGGGAAGCGGATTTGGCCTCAGCAACTCCGCCGCTTCGGTGGCAGTGGCTTCGGTGGCTCCCCTTGCCCTCTCTCTCAACTCCCTCGAAGCTCCCTCACTTTCGACTGTCTCCGTGCGCGCCCGCTGCCGTGCCGGCGCCGTCGGTACAGCCGGCCCGGCGCCAGCTTAGCCCGCTCTCTGAAGCTTCGTTTTCTGCCGTTATCGGGAAGCGAGCGTTTGCCGGCGTGGGCAGTTTCGTTGGCCGGACTGGGCCTCCGCCGCTGCATTAAGGGGTCTCTCCTATGCTTTTAGCTCTATGGTGGTGTCGGAGCAATGCCGGTCGGAGGCGCCGCCACATTATATTTGGCGCGCTGCTGAGAGCATTGTCGGTCCACGGTATGTTCGAATTAACCGTAGCAAATGCTTTCGCGTTCGAATTACCGAGCATTTTCGCCCATTAAAATACACATAACTTTGATGGGACCACAGCGTCAGTTCAAATAAACCAGCAGTTCGAATTAAGCGTGTTCGAATTAATGAGATTCGACTGTATAGGAACAGTCGCAGAGCCTTGCAGTGTATGACGGAAAACGTGAACCTAGAATTGATACACGTCTGTCAAACAATGCTTTATATCTTTGCTGTACAGGAGTCTCGTTACCATACTGCACGGAACGTTGGACTGAGTCTCGTCACCATACTGCACGGAAACGTTCGACTAACTATTGAAAACTTGATAAGAGCTATACCTCTTCTCAAAACTTCAGGCCTTTGTGCAGGTGCTTACCAACATGTCATAGCAAACTGAGCTCCTCTTGTAGCTTCAGAGGGGTTAATAGCAACTTGCAAGTACACTATTATTGAGAGTTGTGAATAGTGCAGTTTGATTCCTGAAATCTGCTGCCTATGCAAACTGACGACACTCCACCTAGATTATGAGGCAACGGCACTGAACAGAAAAAAAGAAACACACAGTGTGCATAACTACTAGCAAAACAAATGCACATCAAGTTCTGAAGTCTTATCCATAAACCAACAACACAGGGGAAAAAAGGAATTCCAAGATAATTAACCCCTTGAGGCGCTGTGCACACAATTGTGCTTGCCAAGATAGTGCATCAAAAGCATAAGGACTGATGAAAATAATATTTAAAATGTGTCGCATACATCTTGAAATTTTTTTTTATTTGACTTTTGCTGCAAGTTTGAACAAAATGAGTTGGACTTGGTGTTTGCTGTCAGTGTCAGTATGTCGTCATATACCGGGTTCACTTCTTTTATGGTTTTTCACAATGTTTTAGATCACGCATATTTTTCAAGTGGCTGCATAGGTGCTTTCCAAGTATGCTAGACATGAAATAGTTGATGTTTTCATATCTGGCGTTCATGTCGAAAGTTCTCCCGTGGAGTCCACATTCTGTAAACGTGACAAAACTCACCGAAGACTTGAAAAGCCATTTGTTCTGCAACTGTATGCTTTTCATCATTCTGAAGATGCCAAAAAATGGGGTAGAACTAAGTTTTCCATGAACAGAATTAATTAGTGCCTGAAGGGGTTAAACATCTGTGCGCGCAAAGTGCAGCCACGAGGGTGGCCTCTAGAGAGCATGCAGCAGAGGTGTTGGTGCCGAGGGCGTGGACAGCAGCCCCGGCTACCCACTGACCTCCTGTAGCAGCCGCTGCCGCTCAGCATCACTCCTCTCCAGGGCCTCTCGCTGTTGCACCTCCCTCTGCGCAAACCCACCGCGCACAGACTCTGAGCACTGAACCTTTACCACCATCTGACAAACGCAGCAGAGCCTTCCGATAGAGTGTACTAGATTGGGGGAGTGGGTCCAGCAGACGCCTTGGCAAGCGCCGAGAGTGAAGCAAAAAACGTTGAAATTGTGGCAGCGCTGCCGTCGCCTTATTCTGAATCTCCGGCCAATAAACGTTGGCTGCGGCGGTTTCGGCAGAGCTCACGGGCTGAGTAGCTGTCGTCTGCTCGACGCACCGTCGTTGTTACGTCGTTTGCATTCTTTCCGCCGCTCTTTTTCAATTTTATTTACAATAGATCGGTGGGGAATAATATCAGTGTTGCCACCGCCGAGTATCCGCCTGTCAAAGCTCCATGCAGCTGCGGTAGGGTCTCCGACGCGACAAGCGTCCGGCCGGCGCGCGGGGCCACTCATTCGGGAGAAAGCGACGGTGGCGCCACTAACTTTTCAATGAAAAAAGCCTCAGCGAGGAGCCTGCGTTGGACCCATTCCCCTATTCTAGTACACTCTACTTTCGACATCCAAGTCTCACTTTATGGAAGAACACCCACAACAATCAGCCTCTTACAGCGAAGCTGTTAGCCTCTAGTTGGTCGGGATTTTTCGTGTCCACGTGCGCGGTGCTCACGCAAAAAAGTGGGCAGATCCTGGAGACAGTGCAAAGAAGCGGGAAGCGCATAGTGTGCTGGTTCTCCAAGAGGCATTACATAACGTCATCAGGTGACACCATCACTTGACGAAGATGTCATTGCATTACGTCACGTTTCATGTGTTGACGTGATCAAATTACGTCATCAGGCAATATCGTCACGTGACGATGCCGTTATTCTCGTATATTCGAATCACATTCCAAAGCTACCATCTCTGCAGCTTGTGTGTAAGTCACAGTTTACGAATTTTCTGATGCAATTTACTCTGAGAAATTTAATTAGTTAGGTAACACACTTGTGCTTGGCGGAGGGCTTAGGAGAATGAGGATGTATGCTGCACTTCCGCATACGTGCGTGCGTGCGTTACATACGGGTGCACTCAATGCATCTGTCCTTGATGCATGGGCGCTCTGCCTGTTGCATCTGTTGCACAGCATGTGCTGCGATCATAATCGACATTATGGTAAACATTGTACAGACCTAGCGGCCATGGCCACTCGGACAGACCTCTAACGGCAGCTGGCCAAAGGGTTTTGTCTGAGTTTCCGCGTCACAGAAATATGTTATCTCATATATTTGAATTACAATCCAAAGTTATGACGCAATTTACTTTTAAAAATGTAATTAGTTCAATAAGGCACTGGTGCCTGGCGGAGGGCCTGGAGGAGGGCCTGGAAGAATGAGCCTGTATGCTGCACTTCCACACAAGTACGTGCGTGCATGACGTAGATCTCTTGTGGTGGTGGTGTTTGTCTAATGTCATATAATGTCGGTCGTGCTTGTCTAACATTGGCAACATCTTCGCTGTAGATACACTTTCACATGGTGGAATGGAGGCGGATTTTTTCCTGGGCACTTGCACCCCAGATATTGGATAGAAATGCAGTTCAACATGAATTCATCAAAACAGTACTGTGGACATCGTTCTTTTGCACTCATGGCGTCAAGCGAAGTACAATAATCTTTCTCAGGTGAAACAAGAGTAAAGGGTGGTGACAGCAAATGTCAGAAAAGGAGGAAACAATATACCATGCCAAATCAGTGATACTTTTTTTTTTTCGTTCCAGCAGTTTGAGCACATGCAGCACCTTTTGCCAGGTTCATTCTCTGCATGAGGTCAGTGCGTGCTTCATGCGAGAAGCTTCACGCAAGCTCTCTTTTCATCCAACGAAAAGGGCTGATCATGCTTGACACTAAAAACACTTCAATGATGAGATGATATGCTATACTTCAGTGCATATAACCTGCGCCCTTAAGTTGAAGAAATGCGATTTTGTGACAAGTTCAATGCAAATCTTGCCTTGAGGTGTTGGATTCATGGCAATGCTGCAATACTGTTTCTGGAGATTTTCTATTTGCCTATGATTCTGCTGAATTGTTTTTATAAGAGTCTCAATATTGTGTGCACGGCAGTGTCTTTTCACCCTTTTTTCCGAGAAATCTATTTAAGGACCTGGCAAAACTGATTAAGCAATGACATTGAACTAATGAAACTCCACTAAGTTATTTCAAGCAGCATACAATCAATGCTAATGCAAAGTTCCCAGTTTTATGAGTACACAATATGCACTTTGTTTATAGCAATTGGTTCATATATTAGCCGAGTTGTTACGGTTGACACATGATAAGCTGAGCAAAGTGACACAGTGCTAAACACTATGCTATAACACAGTGCTAAATGTGATAATAAGAGCACTGCTAAAAACTCTGCTAAAACACAGCACTAAACATAGCCAAACATGGTGATGAACACATGAAGACCAGCAAGCACTAAGCACAGTTCTTAGCGAAATACCATAGGGAAAGCACACACACAGGGTACATGCCTTGTCTGCTCGTGCTCTGGCTTCGGCCAGACGTCGGTCAGCCTCTTCCAGCTTGAGCTGAAGTGTCTGCTTCTCAGCTGTCAGAGCAGCCAGGGCTGCTGCGCGGCTGTCGTCGTCTTTGCTGGCCTCAGCGGAACAGGGCACGTGGGTTCTACTATCAATGCCTGCACCTGGGCGTCTTGTCGGCACACCTCCTGTACAACAGACACCACAGTTCCCACAAGGGTAACTCCGGCAAGTTTAGCGGCTCAATGGAGAACTCTCAACACACTCTCAGCACTCTCAAGATCCCACGTGCTAAAAAGGAGTCAAAAGAAGCCAAAAGCTGAAGTAAATCTAATAGTAAATTTGGTGCATCTTCTGGCAATTCCATTGCTTTAATTTTATTAATTTAATGGCAAATAGATTCTGCAGTAACCCGCAGGGAGGTGGAATTTTTATGAAAGAGAAAAATTGTTATCTCCCTTTGGATGCCTTGTGGTATTTAGACTTTCTAGTGTCACTAAACAGAGCTTTAACACGGTTAAAGAAACAGAGAAGAAACCAGGAAAAAGTAGGCAAGCTTACAGGTGTCGATGCTGGGGGACTTTCAGCTTCAGTCTGTACGCTGTGGCACAATAGAAAAGATAAAGAAAGCTTATTTAAATAAAACACAGCTCAACTCTATGCACAAGCAGTTCCGTGCTGTAGCTGCTTCCATATGTACATTTTATGTAAAAGTAAACCTCTGGTCTTGAACACCATTTTCGCTTCAACTTGCAAAGTTGCACTTATAATTTCAGCTTGAGGTTATTATTACCCACCTCTATGCCATAAAGAACACAGAACAAGAAGTGCCAACTGCACCATCAGGCTATGCAGGATTACAATACAATATCTACAGGGACATTGTTACTTTTGCATGTTGCATAGAAAATATATTATGATCGGCATGAATTGAAGCACGAGCATAAAAAAAGAACTGATGAGAGCACTCACTATGCATAATTACATTTGAATGCAACATGCAATTGCTCGGTAGCCTATTATTAAGCACGTAACATCCCAAAAATATGTTTTATGACCTGAGTTAAACCAATGTTACAAGTGCAGAAGAGGCTAGAAATGCAAGAAAGTCATTTTCACCTTGTTCTTATTTGAATTAATGCTGATAGTATAAGGAACTGCTCTAAGCAGGCCTGTGTAAGTGAGGCTGCGTGAAATTTCTTCCCCAAAATAGTAAAACACAAAACTAATCTCAGCGATACAGCTTACCCTCTGGTACTACTGCTGCACTACGACTAATTTTGAATACAATGACCCCCCCCCATGAGGAAAAATCAGAAACAGGCTCAGTGCACAAACCTCTGTGACAGCTTCTCCACAACTGCCTGAAAAGAGAAAACGTAAAGGTATTCAAGAGAAGAAAGAAAACAAGGGAATGCACGCCAACAAACATTGTAGAATGCACAGTTAAATGTAATTTCACTTAACAGCACCCCTGCAATATTCTGCTTACTGGTTGGGACTGCAGCACCTGCTCCAATTGGGTCCTAAGCTGGGTGGCTTCCTGCAAGAGAACATCAAATTACAGTGCAGACTTTCCCGTATATTACGACACAGCACAAAGCAAAAAACACAAGCTTAGTGGCAAGTGCTGCCACACCATTTCAAAATATGATTATCATCACCACCACCATCATCATCATCGAATGGCCATTCACTGTGAAGTCCTAAAATATGCCCACCAACCACAAAATTTATAGATAATTGTTAGAAAAGTGAGGGGGGTGTGGAGGACAGGGGGCAGCACTATATCAGACTGATCTGGGCCTTGCAATGCCATGATATTATGCAATTTCACAAGTAGCTATAGCTAACATACAAATCCTTAGTAAGACCAATTCCTGAGTATGATGCCACTGTCTGAAGTCTGTACAACATTTACAACGTAAACAGAGTACAATCGATCCAGAAAAAGGTTATTTGCCTCATCTATCAACACTGCGATAGAAATTTCTTATCTCATTCAGCTAACGTACAAATCCTTAGTAAGACCAATTCCTGAGTATGATGCCACTGTCTGAAGTCTGTACAACATTTACAACGTAAACAGAGTACAATCGATCAAGAAAAAGGTTATTTGCCTCATCTATCAACACTGCGACAGAAATTTCTTATCTCATTCAGAATCTCATGGTTTAGATACTCTTTCTTCAACTCATCCCCATACGTCTTTTCGAACTACGTACACAACACATGCTAAATCGTCGTCCACCAAAAAGAGTAATAAATTAAACATGTTTTCCATTTTCAGGCCAACTTTCTAAGTACAGTTTTTTTTTTTTTTTCCCCAAGACCATAGAACTAGGGAATCAAATACCTGGAAATGTTCGGTCATTACCCGTGCAAGAATTTTTGAATGCCTTAAGAGTGTTCTCCTTTATTTGTAGCTTGAACTGCATTGTTTTCTTCGATTATTTGCCAATGCACTGTTTCTTTATCATTCTATGTACCCACTCCTGTGATAGCCCTTATAAAGAACTACAACACGTAACACATGAAAATTAATTAATAAGTAAATGAACAGGTTAATTTACCTAAAAGTGAGCAGTATGGAGCATATTCAAGCACTCAATATTTAGTGGCAGATGCATGGATACAAATTTCCTCTCTGTGCAACACAGTGCTTATGTGTACTCACCACATGTGCCTGCTGCAAGTCGTTCCCCAATTGCTGCCTTGCTAGTACCAACTCTGAAGTCACTGCATAGAAAGAAAGAATGATAACTCATGTGGCCACTGTTTCATAACACACACTGTTCATGGCTACGTACAGAGTGCCTTCCCCTCTTCCAAAGCTCGCACCTGGGATCTCAGCATCTCTGCCTCCACCTGCGAAAAAAAAAGGTGCATAAATATATGTGGGGTATTATCTAAATTTTTTTAATTGACAAAGGATTCAGGGAAAGAGACCAGTGAGGTTTGGTCACATAATATGGGTTGACAGATAGCGGCGTGCCATAGCACACATTTTAACCAATGAGCTGAATGAATTTATTTTTTTAAAATAATATTTACCATAATGCTGGTTCACCTATATATAGAACAATTAATGTGCAGGTGGTGACTAACAGCATGTGCAAGTAACAGTTTCTCCGAGTGAGTGTTACTAAAAAGCACCTAGCAACAGATGAAAAGGGCATAAGCTGCTATCGAAGAGGCACGGCCATTCAGCAGGTTTACACAGTGTAATGCATGGACAGGAAAAAAAAAGAGACACTGAAGAAAGTACAAATGCACATGGCACAATGTCTTTTTCACAAGAGGTGACCCTCCCAGCGTCGCAGCAAAAAACAATGACATGCAAATTCATGGCAATGTTACTGTACGAACGGACAGACCTCTTTTTCATTACTGAAGTGCCCAGGGAGTCGCGATAATCTTCAACAGATTAAATATTAAAATTCACTCAAGGCCAGCAAAAATTACACAAGGCACCACACTGCCTCAACCAAGTGTACATGTTTTGTACCAGTTTACTAGCATGAGCATTGCGTTTTAACAAGTTTGTACTCCATGTGCAGCAAGCATGCACCTTGTACAAAAAGTTTTGCACAAGCACCCTCTGCAGTGAGAAAAAAAGGCTGATTACCAACACATGCGTACGCACCACTCATGTTGAATAAACATGCTTACATAAGCATCAGATAGTACAGTGTGAAGCTTCCTGCAGCTGAAGATGAGCTTGTGGGGTCACAATGCATCACAAGAACACACACTGTGCCAGTTCAGTACAGTAAAATTCTAGATTTCAAAAAGAAGGTATAAAAAGCATGCAGACAAGAGAGCTGATGTCTATGTTCCTAACGCCTACCTTTTTATAAATTCATGAATCATTACCAACTCGCTGAGCCTTTCTGTGGGCCAAACCAAAGTAAAACCAAGCAAGTGTCCCCACCTAATGCAAGCATGCGCTCCTAGTTTCAGAGATTATGAGAATTCTGCTGCCATTATTCGTAATTTTGATGCAGAATCAAGCAAGCTTCATCCCCTCCAATTCACACAACTTTCCTTGAGCAAGCACTAACCCTCCCTCTCTTCTTCCCTCATTCATCAGCAAGCACATAAGTGACTTGTTTGAAGATTCACAGTGTAAGCTTTGCCAAGAAGCATGGCGTCACCAACAGAACAATGAAAAGAAAAAAAGACTTGCCGAGTCGCCTTTGCTGACAATTGCCCCGTGCAATCTCGAAACTTCCGTCCGCAGTTCCTCAGAACAGGAACGCTCCTCCTGTGGACAGACATACTGACATCTCAAGCCCTTTAGCAAACTAAATGACAGAATACCATTGTTTTGTAACAGCGCTTGTACAGGGGCATGCATTGCAACAGTGAGGAGCAAATGAGTGTTGCAGATGACTCTCACGCGCAGGGATGCATGCAGTGCCGCCAGTTCACGCTGAAGTTGCTCCACGGCCGCCGGCTCAGTGTCAGGTGGTGCCACTGCATGGTGGCGGGCGCAGTGGCTTTCAAGCTCAACCTCAGAGCCAAGCCGCATACGGCAGGTTGGACACACCACCTCTAGACCACTGCCGTGGCTCGTCTCATAATGGTCCTGCAGTGCGTCGGCTGACGGGAAAGCCCGCAGGCAGGATGGGCACAGGAATCCCTGCAGCCAAGCGTGCACTGGTTGTTACATCTTGTAATGCACCGAATACTACTGACAAACCACTAAAAAGCAAAATGACACACCAGACAGGAATGCCAAAAGCGCAAGCAACCAACTGTTTATTCTAGCTGAAACGTTGCCCTTTATATGGGCAACATTTCATGGTGATCGGCGTGCCTAACAATCTCGCTCGTCAACATGTATAGACGTGTCAGTCGACGAGGGTCGGAGACAAAACCTGTCGTCAAGCCCTCAACCTTGCTCCCCCGCTGAGGACGTTCACCCGGCTCCGGTCGCTTACCATTTCTGCTAACCTTTGGATTGCCCTAGCCTGCAGCAGGGGAGAACAGAAAGAGAAAGTGCCCGGATGGTGGAGGGCATAAGAAAGCCAGCCAGCAGCCACGTGGAAGAACACTTCTGCTTTGCCCTAGTGTGAAGGTTGCATGCATGCTGAACTTTTCTTGTGCGTTTTCTCTGAAGCACACCGCTCACTCATAACCTTGTATTAAGCGTCTGTTACTTGTTTTTATGTCACCTCGTCTTCCCTGCCGGACCCTCTCCGATGGTCAACCTGGTTCGAGCTCCAAGCAGACGTTGAACGTACCCCCAAACCTCGGCCCGTAACAGTAGTTTGTGCTCCGTCATTTTATCTGGTCTGTCCTTTGTTTCTTTTTATTGGTCTGTCTGTAGAACTCACCGCATTACTTGATGAATGAACACCAACTAGACCGATTTCTCACTACACTGGTAGGTAACTTTGTGAGCTGCGTAACTTCCCTCCCACAAAGTGAATGATCATTGACGTATCCAAACCCCTCCCCAAAATTTTCTGACGAACCCCCACCCTCTCTCCCCTTTCCCATGGAACAAAAAGCTTCAGCATGGTGGGCTCAGAAAGAGCAACATGGATGAAAGGGAAAGCTTGAATGTGTGAAATCAAGGCATGGGCTAACAGCGGTCTAAAGGGAGGGGTGTCATGGGGCTTATCTTTTCTCTCATGCACAGAACATTGCGGCCCCACTCACAGTGTGCCTCTGCCTCATTAAGGATTGTGTTAACCATAACTGCTGAGGGGGAATAAGTGCTAAATTTTCTACACACAGATAAAGATGGCACTCCCTCCCCCCATTTTCCCCCCCTTCTTTTTCTTTCCCTTGAGAAGAGCTTGCTGTTAGTCTAGTTTGTACACGCTGTTAAGAATGAAAACAGGGCAAGCAATGCTACAAGAAAGAGAGAAAGGCCTACAGAACACTGCAGAAAAAGATATCAAGGACAGGGGTGCTGGGCCAGGGAAGCTAAGAAACCTCCACAACAAAAAAGTTCGGAGGGCAGGTAGGTGAATGACCTCGAAGTCCACACAGAAACAGAAATAAAGGAATGATAGGGGCCACCACACTGTTCAATGACCCGGTAAATGTTGAAGAGTGTGACAGTGACAAATGGAAAAGAATTTTAAGAAGGGGAGTGGGGTGATGGATACGAGGAGGAAGGGGGGGGGGGGGACCAGCATAGAAGGCGTCAGGAATGAAGTTGGCTGATAATTATGAACATAGAGAGAGCGTCTCATCACTGCCCGATCGCTCAACACCAGTTGCCTAGCTGAGGCTCACCTACCCCGTCGTACGTAACACGTGCTGCTTGCTTCGAAGAACCCATCCTAACTAAATGTCTCGGCAATTTTCAGAATAGCCGGGTGTCAGGAGACAAGATTTTCAAATCTCTCGGAGCTACTGGCCCTTATTTTACTGCTAACTATAGATGCCGCAATTTTCACAATGGCTTCTAAAGCAGCAGCCCTGCTTCAGACTGCTTGCCTCATTAATTCCCGAGTTTGATAAAATCACAATATGCTTCGCGTGATGACCACAATACCATGATCGCAAGTTACTTCCAAACGTCTCTTCAAACAAGTCGGACAGCAGGGCACCGAAAGTGGGTAAAACGGGGAAGCCTTTATAGACGATGCTCGTACAGAGGGTGCTTAATAAACACAACTAAAGCATGCAAAACATGTACATGCTGCTTGTACAGTGTACTAGTATACACAGGCTGCTTCTGACATGATTTTGCTATCAGCCATGAGAAAGGGGCAACTAGGACATGTTATATCCTCCTTGATGAAAATGGCTTTGGTGGATAGACTTTCTGCACCCATATTAAATGCTTGGCAGCTTTCAAATGTGACTTTTCGTGAACATCAGATGATTAAATATCAGCTATAATGAGAGTTTCGACTGCGAACGCATTTATCTGTCTGATAAAAGAAAGGTACACATGCATATTTTAACTAATTTTCTATGTCAAAACTACAAACGAAGCGAATACGACTTCATCTGCAGCCCGTCAACTAAACAACACCACCACTAAGTGAAGGCTTGGGTTAATAATTACTCAGCTCAGTACACAACATCCCGCAGCTATTTTGTACGTAGCTGTGCATTCAAGAACAGTTCTACTTTCGGTCGTATAATACGGTGAACTTTATCGTTACGAAAAACCAGACTGCGGATATGGTTTCCGCAGGCAACGTGCAAGATCGGAAGTCATAAACGTTATGAGCCGACAGTCACCCGCCGACAGGAAACCAGCGATGCATCCAAAGCTTAATATATGGACCCAAAGGGAACCGCGATGCATGGAATACCGATGTGCGTAAACACGGGAAATGCCAGGCCCAAATACATTCCACACACTCCAGGCGTCACGCACACGTTAACAACAAACTTGAACGCACATGTCCCATGCATGGCCCATTGGGACAGCACCTCCTCACCGACGTGCGATTGTTGTGATCTATAAACATATCCTGCCAATGAACACAGTAGGGATATAATCGAGACAGTTGGCCCAGTCATGACTGGTCAGACTGTGCTGATCGTGAGGCGGAAATCGCAATTACCTCAGCGCTTGCTTCGTTAGCTCCATTAGCTTCCGATGTCTCCGACGGGCTGGGGGGCTTCGTTGGGCTCTGGTTCTGAAAGTACAACACCGGGATGATCGAGGGAAGCAGTAGTGAGATGTGCTGAAGGAACGCGTGCTATTACCTTCGCATCGGAAATTTTAGTGAGCAGTTTGTTTATATTAAACATCACTTATAAAGCCCCTATAAACCACCAGCAGAAGACGAAAACGGGAACCAGGGCGGTGCAGCTGTCGCAACCAGCGTTGTCCGCGCCATTAACGGCAGTAAAGCAAAGTATAATTAACTTGAAAAAACGTGTAGTAATGACAGCAGAAGCTCACTTTAATATATTTCTGCTTATAACCAAAACAAAGAGGAAATTCTGCGAAAGTCATTGTTTATAGTACATAAAAGTGCGAGCGCGGAAGAAGGACGCGAATGCGGGGCGCGCGAAAACCGCGGCCAAAACGCGGGTTATTTGGAGTTTCCGTTTACGCGCAAATGCCGCGGTGACACAGCTTACGTATGTGTGCGGGACGACATCGTAATTTGGCCAACGTAAAATGTCAGGATCAATAGATCACTTCGGTTTCGCTGCGTTTCTTGAGCCTAGAACGCACGATGAAGATTTAGGTGGCCACAACCATTGTCACAACGCAAGTAATAATGAGGACGAGACTTTCGGACGCTTGGTGCGACGTCTCAACAACATCGTGTGCCGATCGGAAGTGCACTCCACGGAAAAGGTGGAGGCGCGGTTTGATCCAGCAGAGGAGATCCACGAGTACAAAGACTTGATGGATCTGCTTACAGGTGGTTACTTTTTCTTCTTCTGGCTACGTAACTGGGCAAGCGGGCCGCGTATGGTGTTAGTTCGACGGTATAAGCGCTCACCATAACGGAGCCCTGCAACTACTTTCAGGCGATGTTGACTGATATATTCATGCTTGTTAACTACAAAACAAGAGAAACTACTACTAAGGAGCCATTTAAGACGCTGGATGGTCTATCCTCTTGGGCACGCGCGTGTGCTTTACCGTGCGTTGCTTTATGTGTATAGCGCCTGTGCCATCGCTGAATTTGTATGCCAGGACATGCCATGGCTATAGAAAGGGGGGTCCAGTGTGCATGAAGTAAGGAAAAAGAGCATTGAATGAATAGCAACCAAGTTTCGCTGTTTACATTGCCTTAATATTCATCTTTATTGTGCTTTTTAATGGTACTTCCGCTCTGAACTATTCGTCCTCTACTGATAGGGAATGGAAAATGGGAATAATTAGTGGTACTCACCTGGCACCTAGAACTTGATAAATGTGAAATGTATGCATTGCCTCGTGAATGCACCTATAGCTTGTATGGCTATGAATGAATGTCGTATTAACGTAAACAATCCATAAGTGTTAAAGTAGCAAGAAGCCCCAAACAAGCAACATATGGTGTTGAAATTACAGCTTTTTATCAAATTCCACGTCAAGAAAGGTATCATGATCAGGAGCATGCAATATAGTGTAAAGCCGATACAAGTGGACGGTGTTATAATGATGTATGCGTAGTCAGTGCCCAACAAGACTCCGTTCGGCAACTCAGCACACAATGCATATTAGCCGAGTAAACAAAGCGCAAGGCCTTTATCGCAGTGACAATGACTTTCTGGTTCTAGGTATGAGGGCACGGGTTCAATACCCGGCCACCGTGGCCATATTGCAATTGGAGTGGAATGCAAAAACGCTTGTGTACCTCGATTTAGATGCACATTGAAGAACTCTAGCCAGAGTTAATCCGGAGCCCTGCTTAAAACATCTCTAAAAGCCCAAGCGTTATTGTGCGATGTTAGATCTCATGATTCAGTCAGTCATTAAACATACACGGAGCACTTGTGCCCTGACAGTATACATTAATGCATCTTTGATACTACGGTGGCTGTAGTTTGTCTGGTGCCTTCTTGTTGTAGAGTCTAACACGGTCCATTTGTTGCTGTATGTAGGGTGTCACTCTTTTTTTACTGTTATTGTTCAGGAGACCCCACGCTGATGCCTGCAGACAGCAACATTCTGTCTCTGGGCTGTGCTGTATTGCACAATGCTTCAAAATGCACTAGCCTGGGCCTACCTGTTCTTTTATCACATCACAGAGTACTGCTTGAAAAAGGCAAGTCGTCTTGCTCATTCGTACAACTTTGTCCATGGTGACGTGTGATACAGTTAGGCGGATTAAAGCTGTGACACAAAAGCATGGTAGATCGGATAATTATTTTGTCAGTGCATAATTGTGCAGAATTGAGTTATCTTGAAATTTATTGCATTTTGTCTGTCAGTCAGTATAGCATCTGTAGTTAAGATTTGCATTGAAGGTAATAAATTTAGTATGAAATTTGTCATGGCTTGTTTTCACCCGAAATGATAAATCTTAGCCTTTTAGATAAAGAATTTGCAACACGTTCTTAACACATCTAAGTTGACTCTTTTTTGCTTGCCCTATTAGATATTGGCATGCGGATGATTTTCTGTATGCCTGAACTGCCTCCTTTGAGGAGCTTTTTATATCGGATACATATTCACATACATTCCAAAATTATATGCGGTAACACAGCAACAAGTCAGTTGATTACAACATAACAATTGATCTGAATAGAAGCTTCTAAATACTTCTGTGTAATGTTGGTTAACGTAATGAAGTAGTCCAAGTGCTTCAACTAATTGTTTGTGGTTCTTTATTAGGTGATAAATTTGTATTTTATCATAAATAAAATTAAAAAGAAAGGCACTTATTACCATCACAGCACAACTATCAAATAATATTGCTTATAACAATATTGTAACAGCATCACACAACAGACATGATCACTATTGTGAGGTCCACTTTCTTTATCAGTGCCATGCATGGATTTGTTTCTTGTACACTTGGTATTTTGTTAATAAAAAGATGATATAATTTTTGTATGGTGACAGTGCTCCCTAATTTGCTAGTGTAATAACTTCATGCTCCCAAATCACGGCCTAGATTGTGTGCTTTACGTCTTGCTCCTTAAGCACCATGCCTGTGACATTCAGGTTCATGTTTCTTTCAGAAGTATGAGACAAATTTTTAAATGTCTGAAAAAGAAGAACATTATTACAAATAAATGTGGCATGACACTCCGTGCAGCAACTACAGCCAAATGCCCAAACAGAAATGGTCATCTCAAATGCTCATAGGCGACAGCCACTGTCCTTGCTTGGCTTCTTCTTGTCGATCATGAACCGTGCAACTTATCAAAGACTTTGACCCTCACCTCCAACTTTTCCTCACTGTCACCTTTACACCGCGTTATGCCACTTTGCATTCTAGTTGTATGTGGAAGTGTACTTGCTAACAGCCATATGGTGTTAGGGTGGGCTTTCTTTCATTGCTTACAATAACGGTGGTTGTGCCCAATGCATTGGACATGGAAAGTGCAGAAAGAAGAAAATCTCCTGTTACTTTAGCAGCGGTGTTCAAAACATGGTGCCAGGTGCAATTTTTTGGCTGGAACTTACGGAAGGAAACGCATTACATCTGTGTATATTTAGTACTTTCAGTGGTACATTTATTGATGAAGATACAGAAATTTGTCACAGGCACCATTATTAGCAGAAGGTAGTCATTGAAAGAGATACCCAAACTTCTCATAATTATTGCTTTGCAAAAGCATTTATTATGGTTATTATTATTGCTGTTGTTGTTGTTTGTAGTGTTTATTTTCAGTTACTACATTAAAGCAAGTGTACAGTAGGAGTGTGCTTAACTTGGCGGGTTGGTGCATGTTTAGAAGAGATCAACACTGTGTCTGTCATCATCACTTTGTCCCCTGTTTTGAGCTGTTCGATTCCATTCTAGTGCACAGTGTACATGTAGTGTATGAAATTGTGTGAGATCACCTACGATATTTCACATAGATGCAAACAGGTCAAAGCAGCCGCTAAAAATATGTATCTTCTATTGTAACTACATTATGTGTGTGTGCTCTACTATTGTTACTGTTTTACCTGTCGCCTCAGCTACTCTTTGTGAACTGTGAGCCCTTTAATTGTATCCATCAGTATGCGAAGCGCAACAACTTTTACAGATTGGGTGTTCCTTTGTTGAGCCGATAGCTATATATTGTGAATGGCACCAGTGCGCATGTGCGAAAGTTAGGGAGCGGGTGTTATTTTATCTAGGAACCTTAACTTGAACATGTTTGCCGGCGCTAGTGGCGACAGTTAACGAAAGCGCGCAGGATATAATTTATTGAACACATCGACAGTATTCCAAAGATGGTGGCTTGGTGCGTGTTGTCCTCCCGCGCGCCCAATATTGGACGTCATGTAATCAAGCGCGGAGAAGGTGAGCGCGTGTCTCCTCCTCTAGCCCGGCCTAGATTGCGCATGGCTGTCCTGTTGATTGAGCATGGCTGTCCTGTTGATTGAGCATACACGGCTCGCGCGCACTATCTTGAAAGTAATCTCCGGCTGGGCAAGCTGAAATGGCTGGTGGCTTCGTGTGCGCTGTCTTCCCGGATGCCTAGTGCTAGAAGTCGCGTAATCTCAAGTTTAAGAGACGTATTTAAGCCAGAGGCAGTACAAAGCGTTCGCTCCTCTCTGTTTGCACTCTACATCACGCCATTGTGACAGCAAGTGTTCGCGGTCATCGAGTAAGGTCTGCTCATGTTTGCTTTTGTGCGCGCGACACCATGTTCGTTAATTTAATTAATAAATGAATGTTTACTGGAATATATACGGCCAATGAAACAACGAACCTTACTTCGTGTAGTTGCCTTATACTTTGCTATCAGACATTATTTATAGTACAAAATGTATTTATCGTATACAGTTGTACAACACAAGAACGTCTCTGGCGCTTTATGTGGTTGACCACAGTGTCACAAAATGTCGCCACCAGAGTTACTGTTCCCAAATACGTCTTTCGGTGTTCCGGTTGTGTGTCTCTGTGCAATGGCTGTCGGCGTATCGCACCAGTACGGAACTGGCTCTTTTATTGTGCCGTCGTGCGACAATATATGATCGTTGTGCGCAGTGCGCGGCATGCGGTCGGGTCCGGGCTGGCTGGCGGCCGATCTGGGCCGGGTTCGCTGTTCACTGGCACAGCGGATGCTGGCCGAAGGGGACCCGCGCGGCTGTCGGCGTATGCTGGCACCCCTGATGCGCTGGCTGCACCGCCCGGGAAACCGGGCTTTCGACTGGGCCGGGTACGTGAGCGGTTTGCACCGCCGAGATATTGTGCTGCGATTTAGTTTCAGTTTATTAATAATATTGTGCATTTAAATCACACTCAGATAAGCTGACGTACGTACGAAGACTAGATAGCCTCGAAGACTGCAGAGGGAGTGTGGGTTATCTTGTTGCAGCGAGAAGAGCATGTACACGAAGCAGCCAGCTCCGAAGAATAAAACGAGTAAATAAGATGGACGCACACATTGGTAATATGTATGGCAGTTAACATGAACAAATAATTATTATTTAGCCTGCCGCGGTAGCCGGATCCCAATATCGGCAGAAGTGCTCGTGTACTGTGTTTTGGATGCATGTTAAAGAATCCAAGGTAGTCGAAATAATCCGGAGACTGTAGATAACCCCCCTCCTCAGCGTCCAAATTAAGTTTGTACGCGGCGGTAGCCAATCTTTCTCGGCTTCTGTCCCGGGTTATTGACGACATTATACGCGCGTTGTAAAGAGCCATTGTGTAAGCCATATATTTGCTATTTATTGTGTGTTTCACTGGCGGGTAGTGCGTATATGCTCCTTTCGGTGTCTCTGAATACTATCTGTCCCTCCGAGCATGCTCTGTTAGAGCTTTCGTTAAAGCGGGCTTCCCCACATTGTGGGTCTATGTGAGGAGAAGCCCACTTCAGCGACTCTCTTCGTTTCACACGCGGTGACCTGCTGGAGTACTTTTTAAACGTTGCCTACTATTTGCGTTGCAATGCGACTGCCGATGCCGTGGGTTGAACCCGCCACCTCGTTCGCCGCGGCAGAGCACGATAGCACCAAATACCTGGGGACGGTTTAACCGTGCAAGTGGCGTTGCAGAAATTGGTGAAGCACTAAATCTCCGACGGAATGGTATACTCGTTTGCTGAATTTGAACGGTGCAGTTGGTTTGGTAACAGGTGTTTTCGTAGCTTAGCGGAGCAAAATCCGGCATACGCGAATGGCGCGGCTTCCGTCAACCGTTGCCGCTCGCGCAGTGGTCGGCTCCGGTGGCTGCGCGCGGGCGACCATGCCTCGTTGCGCTCGCTATCCTACCTGCTGGCGGCGCAGGCCGACTACGCGATCAAGGGAACCTGCTGCCCCGCGCTACTCGACCAGGTGCGCTGCCCAGCGCTCGGCCCGAGGCTCGCGCACTTCCGAGGTAAGCCTATAGACGTCCACTCAAGCTCAACGCGCGAGTCGTTGGCCCGCCTGCTTTGATCGATGTTTAATTCGGGGAACGTGTGTGCATTGAATATCAACCTGTGAATATAGCACGTAGCGACAAGGATATGTCCCCACAATTAAGAGTCCACGTGGGGACAAACACATTTCTTAGCAAAACTTGGTTTTTCTTGATTTTTTTTTTTCGGACGAGTTTGTGCTTTGGTGTCCGTGTAGATCTGGTGCGGAATTATACGCGCATTGAAACAGGAGACTGTTTCTGTGAGAACCTAAGTGTGGTTGTGTAATGGAGAACGTCACCATGGCAACGGTACGCGTCGCTATATATATTGTGGCAATCCCTAGACTAAGCAGGTCAAATACATTAACTGCGAAGCCTTCTTTCTGAGAAACTTCCATGGGTGTTATCGTAGCTGTGCGTGGGGTTAATTGACGGGCGAACATTTGGAGAAGGTCATTTTGGCGTAACCTTTCACAGTGCTTAAATACTTTAGTGTATCCTCTCATAACACTAATATTCACGGTATAGTCTGGCGTATATAGGGGATGGAATAAGTTCACATCATCGATGTAAGTGCCATATTTCGGTCGCCACCTTCTAAAGCGGCGACCACGTGAAATACGCTTGCGACGTTCTTGCGACCCGTCCTTCTTACAACGCGCGATGACCGTGCTGCGAGGGCGGCAGAGATGCGTATCATGTGGTATATCCAAACAAATAAGCATATGTCCGGGGCTTATGATTAGCGGAATTGCCGCGTTACGTGAAATGGACGCGTTGCGTCGCCGGGCGACGTAACGCGCCCATGGATACGCTGTAAGTATACGTTCCACGTGGCTGCCGCTTAACTTTCCCGTGGTCTGGCGCCGCCGCAGCGTTGGCCGGTGCCGACGAGAGGCAGCTGTGGGTCGCCCTGCAACGCTGGCCGAGTGAAGCCGCGCTGTGGACTCTGGCAGGCTGCCGGTTGGCTGCCGAGGGACGCTGGCGCTCGGCATTGCAGCTGTTGATGCGCGCCGTGCGACTCGAAGAGTCCGCCGAAGCATCGCGCGCAGGACAGAGCGAAGAGCGGGGCCTGGCCCTCTGGAACCTGGCAGCCTGCCTGGGCGCCCTGGGACTGCGGGAGGCCCAGGGCCGCGCTCTGAGCCGTCTGGCCTCCCGCTGCGACGGCCCCGGCAAGGACTCCCAGCTGGCGTTGGCTGCGGCCAGGGCTTTGGACAGGCTCGGCATGCACGCGGAAGCGGCCAGGGCCTACGGCCTCCTGGTACAGGCCGGTCGGCAGCAGCGAGCGCTGCGTGTGGACTGGGCTCTGAGTCTGCTGCGCGCGGGACGGCCTCGAGCTTCGCTCCAAGCGTGCGGCGGAGCCAGGGGAGGCAAGGGCGGTGCGCCCCCCGAGGAAGAGAGCGACCCCCGTCTCGCCTTTTGCAGGGGATCGGCAATGGCGGCGCTAGGGGACAGCGAGCCCGCGCTCCAGGAGTTCCGAAAGTGAGGCCATTTCAACCTCCGTGTTTGCCGCGGCGTGCAAAAGTTTCATTGCGCTTTGCGGACAATGTGGACTCTGTCCGTTGTTAGGGATTCTATCTCACTATACCTTTGGTATGGCTGGTAGTTTAAGAAGTATCAGGATGCAACGACGTCTCTCTGCCGGGTCATTCTTCGGAGATCTGGCGCGCTCCTTCTACGGGCCGAGTAGAGACGTCTATGGGTCCTGGGCAGGTATTATCTGGATCCCTGATTTTATTTTGCTTAATTTTATATCTAGTCAACCACCTCTCATGACCGGCCGGCCCTGGCGTAAGTTGTAGGGGGATAATTCTAAAATAATTAGAATTGGCACATTGTTAAGGTTAAAGACTAAAATTTGCGTGAATACGGTATGTGTCTAAATTGTTCCTGGATCCTCGTTTTTGCTTTCCTCTTAAGTGTATATATGTTCTCAATCATAATAATAATAAATTGTTTTCCCTATCTGTCTGCGTGTGTGCAAGAGGGCAACACTAATACCGTTCTTTTCGAGCGCAAAATGCCGTTTTCCTTTTTTTCCCTTTTTTTTTCGGCATGAGCAGTGTACAGTGTGAAGAGCTGTCCTCCTTGCTTTTACGCAGGGGCCTTGTTCTGGCTGCTGCAGCTGGTGAGGAGGGTGAGTGGAGGCTTTCTTTGCTGAGCTGCAGAGGGCATTTCGCTCATTCCTGCGATCGTGGAATGGCCCACTGGCGGCGTCAACATCAAATGATGTATGGTTTAAGATGATGAAAAATATAACCATGGCCATCCGCGAGGATGCTCAGACTGCTTTCCTTAGCAACCATTAGCATTTCTGTTTTCATCACCGAGTATCTCGTGCGCGACAAGTATATAAACCGTTTACAGCGGTTATAGTTTGGGGAGCGCTATAAAGATATGGTGCTATATCGGCTCGGACACCATACGACGTCTTCCGAGTGCAGCCCGTGCAGCCGGCCGAATGCCTGGTTCACCGCAAAAGGGGAATGGGTTTGTGCTAATTACTCAATTGAGTGTATACGATAACATATTGCGCACGTGAAGCAAAATGTGACGTGGTACGTACACCTAGAAAAAGTATATCCTCGTATTCTATGCAATATCAGCGTATGATATAGCCTGGAGTACCAATAAGGGTAAACGTGAGGTCGCGTGTTGTGCGGACAATGCCTTCTAGCAAATAAAGTGAGATAATCAGCACGGTTTCAGAATTTGTTTTCCCTTTCATAATCACTCGACATGAGCGAAAAGCACGGCGAACTCGTCTGCATCGCTTTAAAAAGGCGGCGCCTGTATCCACTGGCTCGATCGTTGCTTGTCTGCGGAGTTATCGGTGCTCAACGCAGGTGGCGGTGGCGACTGGCTGCGCTCGCAGCTGCTGGTGAACATCGCGGTGCTCCAGGCGCCCCAGGAAGAGGAAGCCTCACGGAGGCAGCTGGCGCGTGCTCTGGCAGTCTGTCCCGGTAAGGAGGAGGCCTTCGCGCTGCAATCGGTGTGTGCCTGTAGCCGTTCGTCTGAGGTCGCCAGGTTCATCCGAGCTACGCGTCTCGCTTTCTCCGCAGATAACGTCGACGCGGCGTACAACTTGAGCCTCCTGCTGCTCGCCGCTGGAAAGACTGAGGCTGCCCGTAGGATATGGCGTCAGCACGGCTTGCGGGAAGAAGGCGTCACTATCAGCAGCAGCGTGGGAACTCCGCAGGCTGCATGGCTCGAGGCCCGACTTTCTCAATGGCATGTCCGCTTACTTAAAGAAGTCGTCGCGCGTGCCTGCATTGTTCCCCGTGTCTTCTTGCTTAGGTTCACTTGAGACTGATCGATCGTCTGCATTCAAGCGGCTTGCACTTCGCGATAACGCGCGCGAGGGTCCGCGGTGGCTTGCCGCGACTATGTCGAACAGTGTGCGGGCAACGAGTCCGCAGCCCGTATCCGCTACGAGGTACACTGTGTGGCTCACTGTTGACGGTTACCGCATCCATCTTGTGGACGAGTGGATATGGTCGAACTCGTGGCTGCCACTTGGGACTATGTTCGAAGACGGATGTATGCGCTGATCAGGCATCGCGACAGTGAAGATAACTGCTTCGAAATAATAGCGTTCGTCCAGAAGGGTTGAAGTATAAAGGCGCAGTTTATGGTGGTCTCCAGAGCTATTCGTCTGCTCGCGCGCTTCGACGACGTCGGAGGTGTTATTCACGCGGACGGAGTGGTCTCGCGTGGCGGAAGGCACTGCTGCCGGGGCGCCATGGGACTGCGCACCCGGCAGTCCCACGCGGCCGCGAACTGCGGTGTCTCGCGCAGCGCCGCGTTGACGCGTCCCTTGGCGGCGTTGTCTCCGCAGCCGCCAAGAGCGAACAGCACGTAGAAGAGCCGCTCCGAGGTGACGTTGCCCGGTGCCAGGAACGCGGCGTCCTGGATGCCCTGCGCGCGCACTGTGGACACGTAGCGGGTGAAGAGCGCCTGCGCGGGCTCCAGCGACAGCCGCACCACCAGGCCGCCGGCGGGCTGCAAGCACCGCTCCAGCTGGGCAGCCTGCGACGTTGCGTGTAGTAAAAAAGAAAAAAAGAGAGAGAGAGGAGAGTTGGTTGAGTCGCTTTATGCGAGAGAGTCGCTCATTGATATGGAAGAAATATCTCGTTAGCATACTCAAGCGCTAATATATAGCAGCCAGCTAAAATTTTGAAAGAAGGTCTTCAGATTAATATTTCCTAAGGAGATGTCAGCTTACAGCGTCATATGGGTCGCTCCTTTATTCATTGCTTAAAATGTAGCAGTAATGTTTAAGTTACATCAAGTTGAATATTGATAGGTGTTTCCGCAAGGAGTGGACTGCTCTGCATATTAAATTAAAATTAAATTATGGAGTTTTACGTGCCAAAACCACGATTTGATTATGAGGCACGCCGTAGTGGGAGACTCCGGAATAATTTCGACCACCTGGGGTTCTCTAACGTGCACCTAAATCTAAGTACACGGGTGTTTTTCGCATTTCGCCCCCATCGAAATGCGGCCGCCGTGGCCGGGATTCCTTAAATTCCTTAAATTTTAAACTTAACATATAACCGAGTCGAGCCATAGATTTCGATTATGTCACGACGTTTCCGCAAAGCCAGACATTTTACCGCTGAAGGAGTTCAGAGCACTAGTAGACTGGACGTAGTCGTTCAGACAGTACTAGAAAAAAAAAACGGTTAAATATAGGGTAAATGTTTACAGCAATTGTCAGCATTCCCTTTGCTCTTATAGAGTATAAACCTGCCCCTCGCCGTGAACGGAGCGCACGATATATACTGGCCTGGACGCTGGTATTGAGCGACCAGTGGTAGCGCGCCGCCGGGTGCGCCCGTTCGTGAAGAGCCTCCAGGAGCGCCTGCGTCAGCCTCGGACCTTGCGCGGGCAGCTGGGCGGCGAGCCAAGCGTCTCCGCCCCGCGTGCTGCCGTTGACCAGCGCAGGCGGCACGTACACCCTGAGCGCGTCCGCGTCCAGTCCCGCGTGCACGTCCAGCGCCGACCAGGGCCACGGGGCGCCCAGCGAAGCGTCCAGCACAGATGCGGCACCGCTTTTGCCGCCGCTTTTGCCGGACGGACCGTCGGCGCCGCCACCGGCGCCAAGCTGTGCCGCCAGCCGACGTTCCGTCAATCTGCGTCACGAAACGCCGCTGACGTCAAGCGGTAGTTTTCGCGCGGTATATGTTTAAAACAGGAAACACATTACGACGTTGCATATACGTGTCGGAAAGATGACTTCTTCGGCCGTTACTACGTAGAACCTGATGGAACGTGTCTATTGCTGCGACTGTATAGAGGCATACGCCGGATCATATGCCAAATCGTATCGTCGGTCTCCTGTTTTGCGGGTGATATTTAAGCGTCGAATCTGACGTGTAGGCGCGTCTGGCGTTTAAGAAGCGCATCACCCAACTAAAGTTGCCAGGCGTGAAAAGTGAGCAGCCCAAGGTGGTGGCGCCCGTAAACCGAAACTATGCACTGTGAGAACGAAGAGCGTTGCTGGTAGCTCATTCCGCGAGAATTATAAACTGCTCGTCCCATTTTGAAGTTCCAATTTCTAGATATCTAATACTCCCACGTGACGTGCGTCCCTCTTCTGGTGGAGTGTACGTTGACTATATGCTTGAACACAAGCGGAGTGAATGTGCTCTGAAGTATAGTACGAGGAACTCAAGTTAAGCACTGTAGACAAGTCACCAGCACTCTCTTTGCTCGTACTGTTAATGCACACCGCCATCGGAACTTCTACGCCAAATGTTGGGGCATAAACTAATGTGAACCTTTCTCCTCGCCTCAGTCTGGGTTCTATGATCATTACCCTCTCTATCGCCGCGCAGATCGGTTCGATGCAGTTATTTTCGCGAAGCGTGAGTTTGATGTTCGATGTGAACCTCCCCACGTTACCACGTTCACTTGACAAGTGGCGAGACCTTTTTCATTTGTACAAGCTGCCTCACTCCGCTCAACAGTCCTCCACGCGGGCGGTATACAGCGACTTCGAGGATCAGTAAAATCTTGAGCGGCTGGCCATGAGCAGGTGCAGCTACACTGTTAAAAATGTTTACACCCTTTGGGGCTTAATTATTTTGTCCCACAACAATAATAGTAACCTATCTTGCGCGCATTTCCTTTCTTTAACGCTGCGAGCCCGGTACTTCCAGGACACGAACGGCTTTCGCGTTATCAGCGTGACATAGCATTCTCGACATGAAAGTAGTGAGCGCAGAGTTTTCAAGTAAAGGAAACGCAAGCCATGCACATGACAATTATTGTTGTGGGACAAAGTATAAGCCCCAAAGGGCGTAAACTTTTTAAGAGTGCTGTAGTTCTTCATCCTTGACTTTCTGTGGCACTTATTTGTGACGTTCTCTATTCGTAATTTCTGTCTCTCTTTATCTCTCTACAGAAAATGAAGAAACTGCAGTGCCGGTGCTATACGAAAGTCAACGGAGCTCGGTGGTAAGGGTCTTTTACGATTCACGCCCGACACGCTCCACATCGAACCCGTTGCGTTGAATCCACCACGCGGCGCTAGAACGTAGCGAGGTTATACACGGGCCGTACTTGCGCGTGAAGTCCCGGTAGGTCTGCAACACGTTCCCTCGCGTCACCTCGGGGAAGAGCGAGTCGTAGGCCTCACGCAGCGTCGAGTTGCCGATCCATGCCGGGTAGAATACCTGCGCCAACGAGAACGCGCTTGCACTTCGCATTCCATTGGTTCGGTAGCTAGCACCATAAGACACGTCGAATATCGCACGAGAGTCGTTCACCGAAGGCCCGCTGCATACATTCGTACTGTCGATCGGCGTCAGAAATATGAGAAAAGTTTAAATATTTTTTTCAGCCTGTGCTTGCAGCCTTTAATTCAGATTTGATACTTGTACTGGTGCAGGCGACCAACATATAGCGTTGTACTTGGCTGTTTGCTATAAAACTGCAAGGCTGGAAGGCGGTTTATTTCGTGGAAGGTGCACACCGCGAGCTTTTGACGCCGACTTTTTATGTATGCGTCTGTCTTCAGTCCTCACCATGTCTATCAAGCAAGCCCACTCTTCTCAGTTCGACTGATCTCGATGACTCTCGGTTATTTTGTTTATATCTTTATTTTATACCGTTGTGCTAGTCTTAACTTTGCGAAGTGCAATATACTTCAACGATAGCGAACTATTTCGAGCCTTCCCGAAGTATCCAGTGTGTTCTGTTCTTGTTCCCTCGTCATGTCAACTACGTTCAGTTCTCGAAAAAAAAAAAAAAAAAAGAAAGCTTACTGATGCAACCAGGTATTTTAATGCAGTAAAAACGTTCAGTTGCTTAATAGGTGATTTACGAGATTCTTGTACGCGGTATCCGAAAATGACTAGCCTTTTCCCGTATTGGTTTCAGATGTCATGATGCCTGGTGTTGCCACGTGCCAGACACTTGTCAGTGGTACTGAGGTGGTCGGACGTACCGCTTCAGCTCCGTTGTGGAACTGGTCGTCGTATTCGGCGACTGCACGCGATGTTTTTCACTGAACACATTACTGTTGTGGGGAATAAACTAACTTGTTTGTCCCGTATAGCTCCGTCTTGTATCCTTCATGCGTACCTCGCACTAAAATGGTATCGCTGCCAAACATTGGGATGCGTGGCATCGCAGCGGTTTTAGTCATTTATAATGGTTAGAACGGTGATTGCAAACCATTGCATTGCCGAGACGTGGGTGGACGGACGGATGAATGAATGGATGTTATGAGCACATACCCTTTGCTACTTCTTTAATAGCGGCATCTTTCGAGGATGCATTCAACCGAATCTAATAATTTATTGTATCGCTGCGCTTCCGGGATTCTGTTTATCCAGCGGAGACTTAATGTTTAACCGCGGGATCACTGATGTCATTTTCGTAACGTCCTAACGCTTGCTGGCCACATCGAAAGTGACACCGATAGCGGTAATTCACCGTTGGCGTCGCCACCAGTCTAACTTTTATTTCTGTCGCTTAGCATTGTGCCTTTGATTTCGGTGGAAATAGCTGTTTCACAGGAAAGTAATTTAGTAGTGTTCCAAGCATGGTACGCTAGTTCAGCACAACACGACGGCAGCCGTAGAGATAGTACTTCTATAGACGTTTGAAGAGAGAGAGAGAGCTATATATAGAGAAAGCGGTGTCACTAACCTGTACGTCCAGTGCAGCGAGCAAAGTTCGCGCGTTGCGGCGGTCCGCTTCAGCGAGCCAGGTGAAGGCTCCCAGTGACTCGTTCACGGCTGCCGCCAGGTCTCGAGCGAACCGCAGCCCGGCCAGCCGGTCCAGCTGTGCGGCTCGGGCCAGCGCGTACGCCATCAGCTCGGGCGCGGCGCGCTCGGCGAGACGGACGCAGCGGCGCCAGCGTGGCCAGCCGTAGCGGCGGCGACCCGTGATCTGTAGCATTCGCGCCGCCGCCAGCGGCCGCGCCTCCTCGGTGAGCAACGGCGAGACGTAGACGAGCGCCCGGTATCCCAGGTAGTTGAGCAAGTCCCGGTTGCGCGTCGCGTGCAGCAGCGCTTTGAGGGCGCGTACGAAGCGCTCGCAGCGCACCAGCAACGGTGTGCGCTCCTGCAGCCTCACCAAGTCGCCCAGCGCAAGCGCCAAGAAAGGCGCGAACGACGCGTGGCTCCTCAGCGTGCTCAGGCGCGCCGCGCGCCGTCCCGTCACGATCTGCGACAGCCGCGAGGAAAAGTCGCTGACGCGCTCGGCGAGCTCCACGTAGCGGCCCGGCGTGTAGTGCTTGAAGGCGGCGTCCAGCGCGTGCGCCGCGTCCGGCAGCATGTCTGGCTCGTCCAGCGTCACGAGCGGCTGCGACGCGTTTCGCGGGTGCGGCGCCACGGTGACGCCCAGCAGCGGCGTCAGGGACAGGTGGCGGAACAGCAGAGCGGCGGCCTTCCACACGTCGCCACGACTCTGGGCGTCGGCGCGAAAGGGCCAACCGTACAGGCCCAGGTCGCGCAACAGAGCTCGCAGCTGTAGCCGAGACGCCTGCGGCAGAGGACTGCGCAGGCACTCCTCGAGCAGTCCTTCGACGCGCCACACCTCCGGCTTGAGCTTGCTCGAAAGTGAAAGGTATAACTCGCGCTCCAATTGTTCCGCCAGCAGGGCCTCGGCTGGCGCCGGCGCCTGCCATCTGGAGCAAGTGAACGCCTCGAAGTCCGTGCAAGGGTCGATGGTCCAGTTGAGCGCCGAGAGCACCGCGTCGCTGCGCTCTTGGCAGAAGCGCGTCAGACAGCGGCGCCGCCTGCTCGCCAACTCCGACGTCGTGTCATCTTCGGGGCGCAACTTGAGCGCGCGACGACGACCAAGCGGCGTGCCGAAATACATCTCGCGCTTCGTTGTAGCCGTGGTGGTTGCCTCTGGCTGCTGCTGCGGCGGCGGCGGCGGCGGCGGTTGCTCGCCCACTGGCGCCGGTGGTGCGACTGGCAGCGGTGGCTGCATCTCCGCCGGCGTCTCTGCTTGCGGCCTCTGCACTGCTACGGCGAACCTGTTGAATCCCATCGTGCGCTGCCTGGCGAATTCTCCGTGGCTGTACCACACGTAGTAGGCGCTGATGGCGCCGCTGCAGAGCAGTACGAAAGCGGCGACGGTGAAGGCGAATAGCGTGCCCGAGCGGCTTTGTGACGGAGACTGTATCGCCTGAGCCGTCGGCGGCGGAGGCGGTGCTTGTCGCGGTGCCTGAACCTGCTGCACCTGCTGTGGAGGTGCCGATGGCTGCTGGCGCGGTTGAGGATGGGGATATGCTGCTGCTGGCGGCGGCGGCCTGCTGGGGCTGGGTTCGGACTGGCGCCGCCGCGACGTGGCCGCCAGCCTGGGCCCGGCGCTGCTGCGCACCAGGGAACTGTCGCTGAAGAGGCCGCCGCCGCTTGCCATGGCCGCTGACGGATTGGCCTCATCCGGCCGTCGGTTGAACTGCCGCGGTGCTTCGCGCGGTCGTTGGCACCGGGTTGCGCTCGGGACGCAGCACTGGCGCTGGCACAGCGGCTGTCTGACGGTAGCTGGGCTCGAGCCCGACGAAGCTCCGGGCAGCGGCAAAGAGCGGTGAGCGCGACCCTTGGGAGACCTCGGCGATGAAGAGGTCTGCTGGCTTCTGCCCAGAGAAGTTGATCGTCCCGCGAAGCTCGAGCGAGGACTGCGGCCGGAGGCATGCTTGGGCTCTGCCGATGGCATCTGCCCGCTTTGCGGCGTCAGCCAGCTTCATCCTCGTCTGCGGCGAGTGCGGTCCATGTGCTCTCCCCGTCTGCGGCACAGCCCTCAAGCTTGCAGTCATCGCATGCTCGGGCGCTCGCAGTCTCCTTGTGGTCTTGGGCCGGGCGCGCTACGTCGTCCGCCTTTACGATCAGCGTCGGAGGGGCGTGGCAATGATGATGATAACAACCATCATAAAGCTGTGGCACATACCCACTGCTGGGGATCGGTCAAGAATCGGGTGGTGTGTACAGAAAGATTCTTGAATGCCGTGGTAACGATGGTGCTAAGAAACATCCGTGTCTTTATATATACTGTATATGCACGAAAGAGGATGAAATAGTGATGCCAGTTTCATTTCACCAAACTTTATACACTCGGGGTGTAACAACCCCATTATATGGCTCATCGACTGCATTCGAGAAAATACGTCTCATTTCTTAGCCAGCTGCCGGAACATGCACTAAAGGTATACTGCTTGTCAAACAGGACAACGCGAGGTGACCGAATGAACGCAGAAACCTCATGCCACAGGCACATGCTGCCTTTTGTACTACACTATAAGTTACATTTAAAGCTTGAAATAAAGCCGGACAGGAGTTTTCGTGTCTATATAACGTCAAACGCTGAGAGTCATGTGTGACCATTCCGAGTGTGCGTCGCCTGCCGCATGTGCTGTTATTCCGTTGCCTTTGCGAGGACACAAAAGCGCAGAGTTGTATTTTGTCCTATGATCGATGTTTGATCAGTGGCTGTTCATCAGTTCTTTATTCACGGCTCACTCACAGAGTGTAAACTATGCCTCAAGCACTAACTATACCGTTGTATGTGTATCTTACTCACATTGTATGTAACACACATTTCGACGAGATAACGCGCCTTCTTGGTCGCTTTCAGCTGCGTGCCTAATGTGAAAGGTGGCACTGGCAAAGTTTGAAGACATTGAAGGAGAAAGCAATCCTAAACAGGTTTATAGAAGAACGGTACGATTAGTAGTGAAAGTGTATCTATGTTCAGGCTGATCGAGTTTCGGCATATTCGACGAGTCGTTTGAGACAGCTCTGGGAGTGCCAGCTAAGGTCGTGAAAGACAGCTTTTAAAGGGATACTAAAGCAAAACAATAAATCAACTTAGACTGATAAGGTATTCTTTGAAAACTCTGCTGTCGTTAATTACACTGCAATAGGTCAACTAGTAGAACAGAAAATAAAGCTCAAAGTTAATTTTTTTTTCAATTTCGCGCGCAAACCCCGACGTCAGCACTTCAGTGTGACGTCACGACTTCTAAAGTAATTTTTCGTATTTGGGCCAGGTTGGCTCAGGAAAAGTTCGCGAAACTTGCCATATTCAGTCTTGGGCTCCTTTAGAACACAATGTAGTCAATCTTTGCCGCTAAAGAATTAACTGGGACCTAGAAGACGCTAGTCAAAATCCATGACTTCACGGTGAGCTGGTGCGGGAACTTCAAGGTGGCTTCGCCACTCGCCTTCTGTGTTTTTTGTTTCTTTCTGGCTTACCAAGTGGCCTCTCGCGGTAAGAGTGGTGTTTTCGGTATTGTGGAAGGGTAATCTACTGATACAGAAGAAATAATTTTTCCCTTTAGTGTTTCTTTAAGCTACGTATAGAACAAGCGGGCGAAGTAGCGATAATCTGGCTTTATTATCGCCATTTGATTTCGCTTATGCTATAGCAGTAGCACTTATATATAGTTGCTGTCTTTCACGACCTTTGGGGGAGGCGCTTCCGGAGCGCCCTATAAACCAACTAGTCGAATAAGCTTCGCAGCGCAAGTGCCTGCATTTGATGCGCTTGTGAATTTCCAGTGGTTGAAGTTGAATTGGAAGTTTATGTTTATTCATACGCAAGACATAGGGTACATAAATCTAATATACAGACGAGGGTCAAAAAGTATTAATGCTGAAAACGGGACCCTTGGTTAGAAACTACAACAGAATTGTACAATTGTTGGCAGCATAACAGTGGATGACATAATAGTATATTAGTTGCAAGAAAAGCAACTGATAATAACGAAAGAAAACCCAACAAACAATGCTCTAATATAGAAATCAGTCAATCAAATAATTTATTCTTTATTTCGTTACAAAAAGGATGGGGCAGTCGCTAAAAGCTACTTTTGCAATTAGCTCGACGAGGCGATGGTCCCTGTATTAGCAAGAACATGCGGCATGTCAAGGAACCAAAGTATATACAAGATCAGCGTTCACTTCACTAGGAACAGACAAATATAAAAGGTGTTTCCTAAGCACAATGAAATAAAATGTAAAATAAAGCAAACAAATTGGTTTAGACTGATTAAGTGTCCTTTTAAAACTAATTTTCGTTAATTCGGCAATAGTAGGCTGATAGTAGTAGGCAATAGTAGGCTGGCAGAAAGGAAATTGAAGGCCAAAGTTCCATTTCTTTCATTTCGCGCCCGAAACACTAGCACCGGCGCGTGGGTGTGACGTCATGTATTTCGAAGTATATTCTCGTAGTTGGACGTTGTAACTATGTTAAAGTACTTGTAGCTTGCGAAATTCAATCTTTGGCTCCTTTGGAATACACTGTAGTTTATCTTCACTGTTAAAAAAAAAAAAAAAGATTCCTTACGCCTGATCAGACGCCGTCAAAATTAATGACGTCACAGCGAGCTGGTGAGGATACTTCACGGCGGCGTCGCCACCTGTCTTGTTTTGGTGCCTTTTCTGGTTTACCGAACCTCTTCTCACGGCATGTGTGGCACTTGTTTTTGTATAGTATAATGTTAATTTACTAATACAGGTTAAATAATTTTGCTGTTTAGTGTCCATTTAACATGATGCTGAGGAGCTGCGCACATGGCGCCATCGTGTGACAGTGTGTAGCGCCCACCGACGCCGCAATGCGGAGCGCTATATGGTCGGCGCTGCAAAGAGACAGACAGACAAATAACTTTAATGAAGGTCCTGAGAAGCTCCGTTGCCCCCTCTTAGGGAGGCGACGAAGTCGTGGGCCGCACCCACGTCGCGACGGGGAGACAGGGGAGCCCGAGCTCCAGCGCCGCATCGTGGGCTCTCTGGACAGCCCAAAATTGGCGCGACTGGTCGGAGCTCCGAAGAGTAGAGCTCCACTCCTCTGCAGTGCATCGATGCGGGCCCCTCTGTAACGAGGGGCATCTCCAGAGCATGTGGTCTAAAGTACTACGTTTTCCGCAGCTAGGGCAGCCTAGACTAAAGCAGTCTGGATTGATGTAGTGAAATAAATTCAGGTTGAGATATGATCCCGTCTGAAGCATGCGTAGTGTGACAGCTTGAGGTCTGGTTAGTGTGCCGTGTGGGGGAGGGTATAGTCTCCTACCAAGGTAGTAGTGTTTGGTAACCTCGTTGAAGGTGGAGAGAGTGTCACGGAACTCGACGAAAAAAGAAAAAAAAGAGAAGCGCAGCGCGTGCTGGAAGCGCAAGCTCGGCACGCGCAGTGTCGTTCTGAAAGCTTGCCACGCTGGTCGTCGCAGCCACGTCGCTCGGCTCGCCGCCTTCGCCCTTCTGTAAAAGTAGGGAACGACGACTCGGCTTGTTCGGCCGCCGTCACGTTCTCCTACAAGTGTATTCAACGAAAGCGCGCAGCAGAACTTTTGCTGTGTGTATGGTTATTAGCGAATCAAACGCCGAGGTGTGCTGATCCGCAAATGAACGTCCAAGGTAGTCGCTGAAAGGGCGTCGAAGAGCAAACAGCATATAGAAACGGCGTCGAGGCGTGCTTTGTCTGCAGATCAGGTTTTGTGATGGTTTCGGCGTCGATGTTTGCCCATCTTGCGCGGGGCTCGGCAGCTTGTACGTTACTTCATTTCTGTGTGTCTTGGCAGACGTGATTTCTTTCCAATTCCGCTCGGCTCCAGACAACTTCAGTTTAAAATTGCCCTTGGAGGCACTGCTAAAGGTGTCTGGCTTAAATTGCTTTAGACATATCCTTAGAAATGAATATAACAGACTGCATGATTTGCCGCGTTTGCTCTGAGGAGGCGACAAAGACAACTACGCATGGCGGAAAAACATCGCAAACTTACAAGTGCGAAGAATATTCAGACACCGGCGCTGTCAGGCACGAAAATACAAGAAAGAATAGCGAGCAGACACACCTCAACCTGCACTACCGCACATGCGGCTGTACGCCAGACTATGCCAATACCATAGCATCATTGCGCGACCTAAAGGACAGTGTAACTCGCCTGAGCATTGAAGCTATGACACTTTCAAAAGACAAATTAAAAGATGCATCATTCATCCTTCTACCCACTAAATGAGAAATAAATAACTATCCTTGATAAGGAGGCAATCGTTTTGATGGTATGTCCACTTGACCTCAGAAAGCGAAATGTAGGCGGTGCGTTTACTTTTCGTTGTTTGTTACTTTTTATAAGTGTGAGATATGTTGCCATGTGTTCAATAAACCTTTAGCTGTGCGTAGTAAACAGTGCCGGTGCGTGTATGTTCTTCGTACTTGCAAGGTTACATTGTTCTTCCGCCGTGCATCTTTACCAACTCGCCCAAATGTCAGCTCCCATAAAAGACAAATACGGGAGCCACTGCGGTTTTTCCGCGCTGTCTTGTACTGCCGGTAATTCGAGTCTCTGCATAATAATTATTATTAAAACGAGGAGCAGCACTGGTTCCCTCGATGTTTAAGTTCATCGTTTACATCAATTGCTCTACAATACAAAATTAAATTGTGGGGTTTAATGTTCCGAGACTTCGCATTAAGGGACTTCGTAGTGGAGGGGTCCGGAACAATTTTGACCACCTATGGTTTTCTAGCGTGCACCTAAATTTAAGTACACGAGCGTTCTTACACTCCGCCCCCGTCGGAGTGCGACGTCTGGCTCATCAGCGCCACGCTGTAGCCACTAAGTACTGTGTTGTGGCCACGCTGCAGGTATAGTCACAACACAGCTCTTGTGCTTCATGTATAGGGTGTGATATAATCTGTGAAGAGCATCGGATTCGTTTTCTATGGTGCACAGAAGACGTCGCAAATAGCAACACGTATACGGGTGTATGGACAGCCCATACAGCGTTCGCCGCGTCAATTGAAAGATTGGCATGCCACAATGCCGCACGCAAGAAAACGGAGATGTAAGACTGCGGTATTATCTTAACGACGACTTATATTGCCCCGCACGCTGCGGATCATCTGTAGGCCTAATTTCTTGACATGGTTCCAACAACGGTGAACTCCCAACTAGCGATGAATTCTGTCTGAACACAACAAAAGCCGTGACAGCTGCTATCGTCAGTGGTCCACGCTGTGGCTTTCTCTTATGGTCTTCATTTGTCGGGTCTCGTTTCCTCCTCAACCTCTTCTGCGCCTCAGAAGCACAGACAAGGCATAGTCAAAGAACTGTGGCATGATTTGAGCCGCGCCGCACTTTCTGGTATACCTTCATAGGCCGCCGCCTCACGCATTTGTGTGATGGTCATGGGCTTCTTCAGCCGCCTGCGAGATTACTGCGTGTCACACTCTTCACGAGAAAGCAAGCCTCTGCCCTCTCGAGCAAGCGCTTCCTCGAATTCGGCGGTGATAATGCGATCACGCGGCGAACCTTCGTCTGCTGCCACTGCCATTCCAAGACAGCAGGTGCAAAGCAGTGGCCGAGTAGAGAGAGAAGTGGTTCTGTATGAGGAAGGGAAAGGTTGGCACTATCTTCTGCAGCCCTCGAGGCTCAGCCAAACTACAAACTCTGTAAGGCGCCATAAAGATAGGTCAGGACCAACCGCGCACTATAATAAGTGCCACGTGGGAAACACGGCACGTCTGAAAGCCCCCGACGTGCGCTCACCGCTATTCCAACGACCGCGCGCGCGCGCGGTATTCGGCCCAAATGCACTGAGCAACGGGCCACCGATTTTACGGTGAATGTGTACGATGGGGAGCGGGCGGAGAGAGAGGGGTGTACGACTTGATTTTGACGCCTGCCCAGAGGGGAGGGAAGAGAACGGCAGAATCCGCACCGGGCGCGTCGCGAGGCCGTGGCGAATGCGCGAGGCAGGATCGCCGAACCATGAACGCGCATCCCCAGAGCGGTCCGGTCGGGCGGCCAGTGAAAAGGCGAGCGGAGCTGGAGGGAGCCAGCAGCTCTCGTTTCCGGCTGCCGTCCGTCCATCTGCCGGCGCCGTGGACCGTGACGGCGGCGGCCCGCTGACGGCCGGCCAGTGGGCCGCGCGTCGCCGTCCATGCTGGCGGCTCTGCTGCTTCTCGTCGCTTCGTCGTCCGCGGCAGCCGCCTGGCCCCCACCGCCGACGTGGCCCGCGCCGCCCGCGCTCCAGAACAGGCCCCGGTCGCCGCAGTACATCACCGAGCCCACCGTGTTCCGGCACGGGTCGTTCGTGTACCGGGCCCCGCCGTCGTTGCAGCAGTACCCCGAGCCTCCATCGCTCCGGCCGGCCACTCCTTCCTCGGCGCGACTCACCACGGCCCAGCTCGCCTACGTGCTCATCGGCTCCTGCACGGCGCTCAGCGTGCTTTGCCTGGCGGCCGTGGCCGGCTGCAGCTTCCACCGCTGCCGGCGCCAGCGGCACACTGCCTCCGCGGCCGCCGCTGCCCGGGCGGCAACCCACCTTCTCGACCCGAGCTGGTCGCTGGGGCCTCGCAACGTCGGCGGCACCTTCGGTCGCTGCAGGCTGCCGTTCGGCGCAGCGTCCAGCCTACGGGTCGGAGGAGCGGGGCCGGCCCCCAGCGAGTGCTCGACGTGCGTGCCACCGCCCAGGTGCACCTGCGTCGCCGCGGCCGGCGACTGGTCGATGCCAGTGTGCTGGTCCTCCAACGACGAGCGCCTCGTGTGACACGGGTCACCATCGATCGTGCCGTTGCCACTGGCGCGCGTCGCAGTGTGTACTGACTCCTTTCACGGCCATGGCGCACCGCGCGCTGCCGCTGCTCTACGTGAATATGGGCGGCGAGATGCTCTACATCCTGAGCCAGAGGCTGAAGGCGCAGCGGATAGACACCGACAAAGCGCAGCGAGGTACGTGCCGCTTTGACGGTGGCTCGACGCCGCCGCCGCCGCGGTTCGGCTCGTTGAACGCACGTCGCACGCTGTCTTGTGTGTTTCCGAGAGAGCGCACCCGAAACAGACCGCAACGGCCCGCCACGAACCAGGCGTCGGACTTCGTATGCCGCTCGTGCAGCCGCTGTTCCGCTGGCTCGTTGCACAAAACCCGGCCACTCTCGCCGACGCATTCTGCCGTAGACGATTAGCGGATGCTTTGGACAAAGCGACGATGGAACAAATCAGGGTATATATGGGTCACCTATCGGCCCGCTCATAAACCGACCGTACAAACCAGGGAGTCCCCAAAGTTGCCGTGGATTTACATTTCTACTTTGAAGCCTTCGTGAACGACTATGGGGCATTTACTCGTCGTTGTTACTTCAGCGAGCAAAGTGATTCACTCGCGTGCATGGTTGTGATCGGTGAGGACGCTATCCTGCAACACTGAACAGCCGACGCTTTAGAGTGATATGGCAGATTTCACGTGAGGACTTGTTCTTCGGACGGGATTTTTCCACTTACAAAACGGAATACATATAGTAAAACAATTTATATATGTACTCGTGTTCATCTAACTGCGTCACAGGTATATAATGCCTGCATGCAGCCTCCGTATCTCGCACAGCATATATTCACCACTGCTCATTTGGTTGGATACCTCGGTGCTCTTTACGTCAAGCACGACTGGAAGATCGGTAGGTGATGTGATGGTTGTCGGGTGTCAGTGATCTGAAACCTGACTGTCTTCGGCTCTTATCGCGAAGTCTACTCATATCCCACGTCCCTCTCATTCATTCTGCATTCGCATTCTATAACGATGAGATGTTAGTTGATGCGGAATACGAAAGCGCATGTGCGCTGCGCTTTTACTTTTAAGTGCTAATATATGTTGAATAGTAAAGCTATCCTAAACTATATATAAGCCGCAATTTAAGTTGCAGCAGTGGTCTCGCGGAAATTCTTGAGTTACCTTCATTGTAAGGTACTGGTGCGCGTGAATTGTTATGCAGTAACACGACGGCTGCAACTCCAAGGGTATATATATATATATATATATATATATAGCAATTCAGCTCTACGCCATGCACACTGTAGGATCTTCGGACACTGGCAGTTTTTACCAAAACCAGAAAGTCCTCTTGGCCTCTGACGCTGGGTTTCGTGCTATCTCAAAATTTCTAGAAGGTGGTGCGCAAACTCCTTCTCACTCTCCGCAGATTTAAAAATCTGGGTATAAATGGTATAAATTAAGCCACCGACACACGGCCCGAAGCCAGATTCCGTCGCATGCCGAGTTACTCATATATTTTTTCCACAGAGGCTGTACGTCACTGAGGGTTGTCGTGTTTTTGGCTTTGACTCTAAATTGATATTGTGGGCCCTTTCTCGTTACTGAATTTTCAAGGAGAAAAAGGCGCCGGATGAGCATTAGTTTTTTGGACTATGGCATCAGGGTGAGATTCATGCACCATGCTCCCATGCGTTTATTTCAGTTATACCAAGCAGGTGCCTCCTATTGACCCTATAAAGAAATTTTACACCCTGTTGGTATCTTTTCCCCAAATAACGTTTGCACGCAAGACATATATAGACGACGATTATTGTTTGGCATAAAGATAATCCCCAAAGGGTGCTAATTTTTCTGAGAGTCTACAGTCAGGAACAAAAGTCTAGAGACCACAGCATCTGGAAGAACATTAGATTTCTTCTAGCACAGCCGGCTCAAAGAGGAAGCATCGTCATCGCATTGGTCGAACAGGCACTGGATTTCAGCCTGCAGGCACACCTGTATGCGGTGAAGAAGACAAATATTATCACGGCAACTGTGGTCTCCAAAGTTTTGCTCGCGACTGTACAAGTAGTCCAGCGAAACATGGCGGGAACATGGGGCGCTATAACGTAAAGCGATTTCAAATTTTTCTACTCCATTTCTAAAATCAGCCCTCCACGAGAACTCATCGCATCATGGTGACGTGTAATTGAATATTGCATTAATATGCCGCACACAAACCCCCTTTTTTTTATATATAGCCGGAGTATGTCCCGTTCCGAAATGAACGGAAGATGGCTGCCCACTGATCGCTCTGACACTGGCTATCGGAGCTGCCGGGGAGAATGGATTCATTTGTGTGTAATAAACATTTCTTTGCGTGGCAGTATAACTTTGTCGAGCCCTTCCGTCACGTACTCGACATAGCTCTGCCAAGCTGTATTCGCTGAGGGTCCGTTTCAGCTGCCTTTTTACTCTTCCGTTGCACGCCGCCGCGGGCCAGTCGCACACACCGGCACCACCCTCCTCAGTGAGTGCCCCTCGCCTCAAATCAGCCAACTAGATAAGAAAAAATTGGAGGACGCTTAAGCTTCGCCTTTAAGAGTGGAACGCCATAGCGTTATCGGGCCCCGTTGGGATCGCATTTTTCTTTATTCGGCTTCGTTCGGCTTCACTGCAACACCGAACGTGGGAAAGCCAGCTTACAAAGACCAAGCTTACACCGATCCCCTTAAAGTCGGCTTCACTTTTAAACAGCAATGCATTGCTGGGAAGACGCTTTTCCCAGGGGCAATGTATGTCGTCTTATAATGTGAAGGCCCTAGGACCCTTTTTTATTATTTTATTAATTGTTTGCTATTGTCCCGACGCGCGCGCGTGTCCAAAACGCATTAGGCAGGCTAAGTCCCAATTTGACCTGCCGGAGAGAGCCTAACCTGCCGAGGATGAGAGCGCCATCTAGATATGATTTTCTCTGATTTTCTGGCGGATTTCACTGTGAAAAACTCAGGAAATAAGAATAAAAACTGATTGGAATGGTTTTACGTCATAGGGCCCATGGTGTATTGTACACGAAGATTTTCTTGGAAAATTATATTGTTGGTACGAGCTCCTGTCGGAGGTACAGCGCGAATCAGAACACTCATCTAACATCGCTGTGACCTCTCACCGCACACGTACCTACGTGAAGTAGAGATCGCATCGCTCGCGCGCTCCCAGTCTAGCTGTAAACAGTCGCGCGCGCCGCAGTGATGTCCGACATCGTGGCGGCCATGTTTGGCGGACGGCTGGTGGACGAGCTGTTCCGGCCTCAACCGCTCTACTCTGCGCGGGCGCTGCGCTCGCTGTTCGAGAAACTGACGCACGCGTCAGTCATGCGGCTCAGCCCCGCTAGCATGGATAAGGTGAGTGAATGAACACGGCCCAGACGGCACTCAGCGGGCCATGTGACCTTCGCTATTACACTTGCCATTGTTCGAGAAGCTATCTCCAAATGGCGAAAATATTAGGTTAGGCAGACACAGCACTATAGTGCCTGTGTATATCCTTCTGCGTTCACCTCTTCTATCCCGCTTGTATTTTCTTGAAGTTTGCCTTTCAGAACGGTGCGTTGTTTCAGAACGGTGCGGGGAGGTCAGCAAGCATGTACGCATGTCACGGACTTTCTCCGCCTACAAAACTAAGCGCACAGCAAAGTTGATTCACAACAGTCGGGACAAATCGACAACAATCGAGAAGGACGATCGCATCCATGCTACTCGAAGTGAATATATTTTTACCAGCACCTCTTGCATGCTTCCGCTTCTTTGGTTGGCGGGAACATGGCGAATTCGCCATCTTGCTTTCTGCTATGCGCATGTAGAACATCAGGGGGCGTACGGCATTCATGCTGCAAGCGTTACACGAAGCGGCGTACCCCATATCATATATAGAAAGTGAAGATGAAATTCCGAAAGAACTGCGCAGACAACAGGACTATATACAGGGTGTTTCAGCGAACACTTTCAAAAATTCCTAAAGGTTGCCTGTGGCAGATAGCACAATTCTAGTTCATGAGTTGGTCTACTAGAAGAGGCGGACATTACTTGCACAAGAAATTGAACTGGATAATCGAATAATTAACAAAGATTCACTAATTAAGCTTTTAACTAATTACCTGATGGCCCATATTGCAATTTACAAATTGTAGCCGTGGAGTTCGCAACTTTATGCAAAAGCGCAAAATAATCTGGAACGCCGATGCATTTCTCCGCAAAGTTCAGGAATTAATATCTCCAAACTGGTGTCATCCTGAGAATTAATTTCAAGTGGATCCGCCTTGCGAACTCCACGGCTGCAATTTGTAAATTGCAATATGGGCCATCAGATAATTAGTTAAAAACCTAATTAGTGAATGTTTGTTAATTGCCGATTATGCAGTTCAATTCTTTGTGCAAGTAATGTCCGCCTCTTCTAGTAGACCAGCTCATTAACTAGCTAGAATCGGGCTATCTGCCACAGGCGGCCTCTAATAAATTTTGAAAGTGTTCGCTAAAACACCCTGTATATGATAAGACGACAACACAACACTAAGGAAAGCCGGCAACAGCAACATGAGCGCCCATGTTCTCGTCTTTCCTTAGCCCTGTTGTCTGCAGTGTTTTCAGAATGTCGGTGTTCAACCGACTAGCGCATGTTACACTCTTGTAAAGAATAAATCTTTATTGAAAGGGTATCGGGACTTGAGTTCCCATGGTCGCATATCTCAAGTCCCGAAGGAGGCTTCACGTGACATTTCTGTCGATGGGCGCGTTGTGTTCCGTGCGCATGCGTGCAGCTCTATGACCTGATGTGCATGGTGGTCAAGTACCAGCTGTGGGCATGCTCCAGCCCCCGAGACCTGCTGCCGCTCACGCTCAGGCATCTGGAGGCGGCCGGACCCGGCGGATCAGCCTGTCACGTGGCGACCGCCGTCCAGAAGGTCAGGACTGTCCGCCATAGTAATCGCACTGCGCACGGGCACCCGTGCTCCGGTGGTGATGATTGGATGATCACAAGCTTCTCGACGCCGAGCTGTCATTCACGCCCGCTACTGTACAGTCATATATATATATATATATATATATATATATATATTTCGCGCGACTGGCCGCTCGAGGCAGTTAGCGTGTATTCGCGGGCATCCTTTCACACTACACCGATATACAACCGATATATATATCGCGCGAAAGTTTTGCGTGTATACGCGCGGGCTTCTTTCACGTGCGGAAAAACACTTTTAAGTAGAACGTATTGAGCACCAGAAAGCTGTATAGGCAGTTTCTCATGTTGCTCTACAAATTTCTCATTGACACTTTTAATCTAATTATAATATTTGAGAAGTTGATTAATTAATTACGACTAATTATCTAATCAGACGGAATGGAAAAAATACTCTGAGTATCTCCGAGCGACGATAAACAGCATTACCTTGGTTCCGTCCAGCTACGTGGCATTTGCATATTTTTAAATCTTGCTGCATGTTAGTTGGGACACCCTATATATATATATATATATATATATATATATATATATATATATATATATATATATTGCCGCAATAAGCATATAGGTGCCAGTGGAATGGGGCCTAGCTATTATGCCCGAAACAGCAAACGCAAAGGACATCACATCGCCTTGGTTCAGACGACCTGAACGACTGGCATCGGCCATAATTCATTTCTTTCAGTCGATAACACGCCGTCTTAAATGGCGGGTGGTAATTATGCGCACTTGCACGCACTCAGCAAGCTCGCGCGACATATAGTACGAGAAGTGAGTGTGACGATCACATGTATCAAGGTGGTAATGAACGCCATGCGATCGGCGGCGTGGATTGTGTGTGAAGCTTCCGTGCTATAGTTAAGTTCCATTTAGTGCTGCATGAGGAACTCCGCAGCAAGTTAAGGTTAATCCCAATTGCCTTGTGAAATTGGTTCATGCATATATACCGTAATGTATCAGCACACACGTATACGGATGGATGCATTGCCATTTTTTTCCTCAACATGACAACTCGTGAGCAATATAGTAGAACGCCGTATACGACAGCTGCAACAGCGGATTTGTGCTGTAAATGTTTACGACGGCGGTGCCCCGCGAGTTCGTGACCCAATCACCATGCAGTGAAAGGCTCGCAATAAATTAAGTCTTAATTGGGTGTCGTTTCTCGCTAACACTGTGCAGCATCTGGAACCCCTGGACTTGGCCAGCCTGCAGCGCGCGCGCTACGCCCTGCTCCGCTTCTTCCAGGACCTGCGTGTTCGGGTGCGTATACTATATACGTGTAAAGTGGAATGTCGTTAATACGATTCTGTATAATACGTTTTTCGGGATAATACGTTTTTTTGGCTCTTTTCCCGACCAATGTCCTATGGGAGCAATGTATTTCGGATTATACGATTTTCGGATGATACGTTTTACTTTCCGGTTCCCATGAAAGTTGTATCGGCGAGATTCCAGTGTATATACAGCAACGCGCACGTGAGCCGTTTTCAGCACGCGCACACACACACACACACACACACACACACACACACACACACACACACACACACACACACACACACACACACACACACACACACACACACACACACACACACACACACACACACGCACACACACACACACACACACACACACACACACACACACACACAACACACACATGCGCAGACAGACTTGACGCGCCAGAAAGCATTGTCATGTCCCAAACCCACTTTTTTATTTCGCTATATACCCAAGTATGGGTTTAAAACGTGCGAGGGCAAACGATATTGCCATATTATAAGAATTTAAGGATTCAAGGCAAGACTTAATTGGGCTGTTCGAGGCATACGTGCGGCTGAGGCAAGGTTACTATATATATATATATATATATATATATATATATATATATATATATATATATATATTCACGGCAAACTTATGGATCTGTATACAGTTTCGCGATTGAGCCATTACCCCCACCCCTCTGCAGTACTGTTGAGGTGACCTCCCAGCGAGAGGCAGTTACGGTACTGCACTTTTATCTTCTTTTCATATTTTCAACGCCACTTACTTACTACTATACTTGGGAGGAAACCGGCAAAGTATTAACGTTATTGCTGACACCGTATATCTTGACGCCAAACCTGAACAAAATCTGGGTCAGCGCTGTTTTTGCATTGATCATTTGGTGAACATTCATTCCCATTTGTTAAGAACACTGCATGGAAAACAGGAGACACACTGAAATGGAGGGAAGCAAAGGCACACGGATTGAAAGCGTGTTGCCTGTTTTCCATGAATCATTTCTGTGTCATGTCTCGTGCGGACAGGTATATAGCTCGCATGGGTTAGTGTTACATGTGCGTATATTTTGTAAAGCGGTAAGATTACCAGGACATAGTGTTTCGGCGCGCTGAAGGTGTTTCATTTTTTGCTAAGCAATTGCACCGATCTGGCTGCGCAGCGCATACATGCTGTGACACCATCAACTACTGCATGGAGGCTATTCACGTGCCTCTCCTTAACGCAGGTATCGGTGCTGCTTCGAAGCGGCGCGCAGAGGCCTAATGGCCAGCTGGCCGTTGTTGCAGCTCCGCCGCCGGGAGGCCCGCGTCCAGGATGCATCAAGTGCGTGTGCTTCATGTGCTGCAGACACGTGTTGCGTGATAATTAATTTGGGATGCTACGTAATCTCTTTGCCGCAGGGAATGGGCTCCGGGAGGTTTCCCGCTATCCGAGAGGAGTTTCGTGGTCGACGACAACGGCGATCCTGCCGGCGCTCGGCCCGCTCTGGGCACAAACATGCAAGTGTATATACGTTCATCCCTCCCAAAGCGCTGCTTGAACAGTCATATGGCGAAGTCAGAGCGCGCAATGCAACGCGACCCCGCACTTTTAGAATGATGTCGCGGGCCAATTCGCACTGCACTGCACTCCACTCCAGATAATGCAATTCGTTCCTTTATTTTCACTGTTTGTTTCACGTTCTCTTTCCTTTTATCCCCATATAATCATCACGAGCTGATATATATATATATATATATATATATATATATATATATATATATATATATATAAAGCATGCGAGCAGAAGTGACATGACCTACTGCAGTTGAATACATGGCCAGCCGCATGTACAGGTTTAAATGCCATATATATATGACATTTCAACTACCGCCCAACTAAGGTACTCGAACTCAGCAGTCATATTTTTTAATAATTCCATGACTCGTCGCCTAAGTGGCTCAGACAGGTTTCCGCACTGTCTAACAATGCTAAGACGCCTTTATTCTTCTGATTCTTCCGCTCGACGGACTTATACTAACGGCAGTCTTCTTATCCGATCCTCGAGGCTTGGGCGGTTTCTCGTTTTCAGTTGCGTACATTTTCTGTTGCTTATACACGCCGTATATACGGTAACCTCTTTCGATATCGAACACGATCGAGTGGATTAATTTCGAAGACCTGGGATTCTTCAGCGTGTGTATACCTAAGTCGAAGTACACGAGCGTTTTTGCATTCCACCCCCTTTTTTGGACTCTCATTCCCTCTATTAATGCAAAATAAAAGTGTATGACAGGAAAGTCCGCTCATATATACGTAGTCGCAATAGTAAGCGTAAGCAATTGAACATGAATGAATAGGGTTTGTAAATTTAGCCCAATGTGCCGAATTTTGTGGAAAGAATCAATCGGAAAAATAATGTGTGGGCATGGTACGCTTGGCGTCATGTGGTTAATTTGGCCAGAGAGGGCACAATTGAGGTACCCGCGTAGAGCGTTTATTGTAACGAGCCGCCGCAAATCGGACCCGCGTGCATCGTAACCAGAGCGTCTGTTCAGAACGTCCAGGGCATTTGTTCAGGGCGGAGTCTAAATGCTCTGTAAAACCAAACATTGGCTACAATGTCTATACTGATGGCTATTACATACTGTGAAATACCAACTGAACATCACCAGAAAGGACTATCCTGAGAAACGAACGTTTGCTACACTCCCCACTGTTATTTATTCGCGCTACATTTGAAATAACCTTTTGAAAGCTATATGGTATATATATCTTGAAGTTAGTTCGAGTGAAATTTTGCTGCATGCTATTAGTACTATATGAAAGAGCCTGCCCTCTGATAGGGCAGGAAGGAACGGGTCCACGCGGGTAGCTATCGCCATGCAGCACTCAACTTACTATACATACTTACTACACAAGTACGCTCTGTCGGCAGGTACTCTGGGACACCGTCAGTGACGTCGCCGACGACTCCACCAAGCACGGGTGTGGCAGAGCTTGGGCTCCTGCTGCGGCTGCTGGGACCTGACGATGAGGAGCCGGGACTCGCCAACCTCGCCCTCGACGAGCAACTGCTCAGCTGAGCGCAGCTGTGTGCCGTCACGACACGCCTTTGTCTATAAGAGCAATATAAAGATCGATACATTACGTTTATTTCCTCGTCAGTCATTTCCTGCACATACAGCGACCACCTGAACAACATGAAAGTGGCAACGAAGATGCACAGAACAAGTGCGTCATATACAGAAGCGTTACCTTAATACCTACATCTGGCGATCGGTCGCGCAAAGAGTGGGAAGCTCCGTCTGAAAGCCAACCTAGCTGCGCAAGAAACTTCAGAATAGGCTGTCCTTCATAAATGGTACGGTAGAAGGGATGGCTATGTAGAGTAGCCATTCAGCTATAAGCAGAGTGGAAAGGGATACTTAGTCTCGCTTATTGCCATCATTTTACTCGGTATATTTATCTCCCCATTGTGTTAAGTGCGCGTGCTTTCTGGAGCGTGTCAGACATCACGTGCTGAAAAAGAGCTGAAAGTTGCGCAGCAGCGTCAGCGTGAGCTCGCATTTACGCAACCTATGCAGTGTAAGATGCCGGCCGTGCCATTTTAGAAGTGCTGAAGTGCTCTTAAAGGCAGCGTATGCAAGGAAACTCGGGACCCCAGAGGAGCGGCGCATAACATGGCCGTATGCCGTACCACCATGGATTGGTTGATGGCACCATGACAGGTATGAAATCAACTGCGTCGATCGGCCTAAGCATATGAGGCGGCGGCTCAGAATGACGTGCAATCTGAAAGCCTTCAGATAGCTCGCCATTTTAGCAGCAGGGAGCCTGCAACATTATGTTGTCAGAGTCGTGCCTTATAGTCAAATCGAATTGCCCGCCATTTCAGTTGGGTTGTGACGGTGGTCAGTAGATGGTGGTAACGGCCAGAGAAGCATTTAAAAGTGCATAAGAAAATATTAATGTTATATTTTTCTAGCAATATCCTTCCTACATTTGACTCGCGTACCTCATAACATGCAATAACAGCTTCGCCAACTTGGATAACCTGTTGCGGCTGGCGTAGAGTAGCGGCTGTAGCGGTACTGAGTCCGTGTGGTCGCGGTGGCAGTGGTGTGCCGGCCGCGTTGTGAGCTAATTTTTTTGCCTCGATCGATTGTCATTTTCGTTCATTATTTAGACCTGAAAGTTTACACGAGTGTGCAAGAGAGCGTATCGTACGAGCCACATGTCTACTGCCTTGATGACTTGGGCCGCGCTACAGAGGTGATTTCGAAGTGATGTGGCGCGTCGTTTTGTTTCGGTTCATCAAGTCTCATTTCCAGCGTGATTACGAGATCTGTCCGCTGTAACAAGCGCCACTCGCTCTTAAATAACTACCTGTATATTTTCGCACGGCCGATAGCGATATGTTTACGACCTTTTAATGACGGCAACGAAACTGTTGGAAGCTAAAACAGCTACTGAGCTAGCTCTAGTTTCGAGCATGTGAATCGCTCAATCGTTCTCATCGGCAAACATTACGTTAGCGGCCCGCACCAGATGCCATCAGAATGGATGTAGAAGTGTACTAATCCGTTAATACAGCGATGCCATCCGCAAATATTAATGACGTCGTGGGTCACGGCGGACATCTCATATCAGCTGTTCATTCCTCTGTGTGGTCTTAATTTAATCAGTGGCGCTGCATCTTACTTTCCTTAAGCTTGTACTTCGGTGGTCTTAGCGTTTCTTGTAGTATTAGTATCGTGTTCTCGTAATACATTTCTATTACTTTCTTCTTTTAACCATATAGGACGCATGCCCTTCGTAAGCTGCTGCACAAAACCCAGGTTCCATGTGTCAGTACAGCGTTGCGGCATTACACGCCTCGTCGGGCCGTTCTATATGTACCGGGCAGCGATGAGAGAAAGATAACGAAGGCATTCGGCTTAGATGTTGACTGCATGGTGCTGGACTGTGAGGATGGCGTGGCAGCCAATAAGAAGGTAAGAATGTACCCTATATAAATGCGCGCCTGTTCGTGTGTTTGTTCCATACCTGCCAAGTGAATATCTGCCTTTCTTCCTACACAACTATGATGTCAATGACATATTGAAAGTGCCCATTTCAGAGTAAGATCACGCATCCAACCTAAGACCTCGGTTTGAAGGGAAGTGTACTAGAAGAGTACCAAAAATGTAGTCTTAAGATGATTAATGTCGAGACAGCATCTACCAAGGAAGTCCAGATCGAATTTCTGCCGATTAACTCGAAGAACATTCTGTGAGCATGTAGGCCGTGCATGGGTGCTTTACACTGCTGAATGATAGCAATATTTGCTGTTGTGATAAAACATACTGGTCTGCCTATCTTCAAAATCAAAATGATACTCAAGATTCTTATTTTTATTCTCTAGGATACATCCTGACATTCCTAAAAAAAAAAAAAGGAATTGTGCATTTACCAATATTACGCCTGACTGCAATTACTAGGGTAGTGGTTACAAGATAATGTTGTCCCGCTTCAGAAAGAGGCACGTGAGACAGTGGCTCGTGTCCTGGACAAAGCAGAGAGGCCACAAGGGCGCAGAGACCTGGCAGTGCGCATCAATGCAGTGAGCACGGGCCTTGCGGGAGATGATATTCAGTGCCTCCTTGGGGCTTCTCGACTTCCTGGTACGCTGCTGGTGCCTAAGGTGGAGGAGACCGAGCAACTGGATTGGGTAAGCCAGATTGGGTGCAGATGTTCAAAACTGTAAGGAAACAATAAAGCATGACACTGGATACTTTCAAACAGTCGCTTTTATGGATCACTTCCCTCAATTTGGATGTGCCACATTTTTGCCAATAACCACAGTATGGATAACTTTTAAAAATATATGTCATTTTTCAATATAAATAGCCTTAGGCTCATGTTAGGAAGCATCATCTGTCATATTGCACAATAATACGTCTTTAAAGTTCGCAACTTAAGCCACATGTCACTAGGGGCACAGGGTTTTATTATTTTGAGAATCCAGAAGGACACAAATGAGCAAAGAGCAAGGTTTGCTATCAAGGCTGTGCTTGTGAACAGGTGTAATACCAAAGTTCGTTGTGTGATAATTGCAAGACTCATCTTTATTAATTTCTGATCAAGTGACCTTGAAAGTAGCTTGATTTAAAATGTATCACAAGTTTGTATCTAGGTGCTATGGAGTGAAGGTCAGCTGCAGAGTGTGCCATCCGAAAAATGAGAGGGGGGAGCGTAATGGTGCCTTGACTTTTGCCTGGCCTTTTAGCTAACTGATAACCCCTACGACTTCAGGCACAGGGGTCTAGAATCGGAGCCACATTGTGCTAGGAGGCTGAACTGTCAACACCTCATGCCAGGTGAGGGACCAGGTGGAGCGTGCCCTGGGTGAGCGGCAACACCGACTGGAGCTCATTGTGTGCATTGAGACAGCATTGGGCCTGCTCAACTGCCGCCAGCTGCTTGAGCACACTTCTGCAATGACACAGAGCCGCCTGCAGTTGGCCGGCCTGTTGTTTGGTTCCGATGACTTCACAGCCAGTATAGGTAGGTGCTCCTAACTGCAATTTTCTATTACCCCAACTGCTGGGGAATGAAATTGCTGCCTTGTTTATTATAAATACCTTTTGTATAAACTGGTCTGCGTTTGTCTAGATCAGCGGTTTTCTACGTGTTAAACACACCCTTGAGCACCTTTGACAAAAGATGGCAGAGCCCAGGGAAAAGTAAGGAAACCTGTGGATAATGAAAAGATAGGTGGTGGAAATAGTTGCCAGTGGGAGTGAGGGCATCTTTTGTTGACGTATGCAAAATAACTAGGATATTTTGTCTCTTTTCATTTTGGAAGTTGATTCATACATTGCATTGTCATATAAAAAGGGGGTTGGGTTGATCCAGGAGTGGGGTGCAGGCTCACTGCACCTTCAAGTCTGCCAGCGCTGAAGTCTGGCTCATCTTAGGGGTGGGCCAGTCTCCCAGAGCTCCCCCCCCCCCCCCCCCAACCCTTCCAGCCCCCTCTGGATCTGCCATTGCTTATGAATGGCAGCTTTCAGTAAATTAAAGTATAGTAAAAGTGTGAATCATTGGATGGATGGACATAATTCCATTTGACTTTGCCATCCATTCATATGAATTCAAGGAGTGTTAATGACGGGCAAGGTCTTTGTGGTCCTTACAAGATGCCTTTGCAGACATTAATGGGTGTACGCGTGTGCATTTGAGAACCATTGATTTAGGTGGAAGGTGGTGTTTTAAAGGAGCCCTGAAACACTTTTCTAACTAATCATAGAATGGCCTCACTATCGAAGTACGTTGTTCCACGAATCTCGTGCCACAAAAATTTTTAGAATCCTTCAACGATAAGTGGAGTTATCACACCGATACCCGGCTTTCACTTTCCTTTCGTCTCTACTGGCGCGCTGGAAGCTACACAACGAAGAAGCCAAAGAGGCAAAGCCCCTACCAAAAGATGAGTGTCGCGGCGGTGAAAGGGCTCGCTGCGGCACTCTATGGCGGCCGCGGTAGACTGTGATATGTGGCACGCCGCCGCCATCTCGGAGGCCATGCGTAGCTGATGCTGCTACGTGCCGTAGACTTATACATTTTTAATTCATTTAACTCAAAAAATTAACAATTATGCAGTGCTGAATCCTCTTGCGATCACGAAACTAGCCAATAGCGTTGGTCAGCCAGCTGCTTTCGATATGACGGCATTGCGAAAGCGAGCGCAAACGATTTGTTGCTGTGTTTCGCACAACATTGTAAATTCCCTGCTGCATGCAGTGCAATAATATTGGCTCACGTGTTCGCAGGAGCCTTGTTATGAGATTGGCAACATTTTTTTACCATGTTCAAAAAGTGCTTCAGGGCCACTTTAAAATAAGTTTCAAAGCATACAGGAGCCCTCTGTTTCACTGCTTCACAATTAACAAGCGCAGTCATTTTATTGTTGCCGTAAATGGGCTTCAACTAAAAGTTTAGTGAAGTCTTGCGCACTTGTACCTCATGCTTAATTGCTTAGAATTTGTCAGCTCTTATTAACTCGGAAATGTGGACAGTTGGGCTAGTTCGTATGGGTTCACGAGACAGGAAGGCGCGAGCAGACATTGTGCATGTGTTCATCATGTCTACCTTTCAGTCTCATGTTCTTTCTGTGGAGCCATTGCACCAGAAATAAGCTCTTATTAACTGTCAAATGTGTTTTTTGCCATGCCAGTTTCAAATTGATAGTAGGAAACTGTAAATGCAAGCCGATAATGCGAGTCAGGGAACTTTTTTTTCTCCTTATATGACACCTGTACAATTTCACCATTTATTGCTTATGCACACTGCTAAGGTTGTGGACAGCCTCTACTCTGTTTCATACTTGCAGGCAACGCAGCAGAAATTATGCCGAATAGTGTAGTCATAACTGTGTCACTCTGCGCATTTTACAGTGTGTAGTTATTGATCTGCAACATTTTCTACAGAATAACTACTTCATGTATTACAACAACTTGTAGACACTTAAGTTAGGTCAAATCACATATTAATTGTGGGCCTGTGCTTCCAGTATGCGACACACTATGTTGTCGTCGCAAGTGCAAATGGTGCACTGCGGCCGCTGGTCACAGAAACGTGTCACTCTCTTCGTTGAGTGGTAAGCAGGTTCAGATCTGTGACGCCTTCCACATAATAATTAACGTCACTTTTGCGACGGAAAGGTATGGCACTTAATGTTGCACACTGAATTACATGACGTATACTCGTATCTTTCTTTCATATGAGATGCACTGCTTTTTTATCGGTGAATACGAGCAGTAGAGAAGTGCCTTATACCGTTGCCTGGAATGTGTGAAACAGAGTATATAGCAATATTGCACTGGCACTGGAAGCACTGCTAGTTGCCTACTGCTCAGCATGCAAAGCTTTTATGGCCAGCTTCACTTCTGTCTTATTTTCATGAAACGTGGCCTTGCTACAACCACGCTTAAATAAGGCAACAAAGTTGTAGGAAATAAGATATGCCTCAGGCTTGAAATTACTTGGATTTTGGGCTTAAAGGCACCTGAAAGAGCAACACCGAACCTATTTACTCTGGTAGACGAGTATTCTTTCAGAACCTACTGTCACTTTACTCGAAAAAAATAAAAGAAAAATTTTTTGATTACTTTCAGAGAAGATGAAGGTGAAACTTCCTCTTTTAAAATTTTCTTCCGAAACCTCAGTGCCAGTACGTCAGTGTGAGATCGCGAATTTCAATGTGTTTCTCTCGTATTTGCACCATTCTGGCATCAAAAGGTTTGTTGATATACTTGCTCTGCGGGAGTCCTTGGCTCCTTCAAATGCACTGTGATGCTTCATTACCGAAAAACAATTACATAGGCCTGAGTAGACACTGTAAAAATCCATGATGTTGCAACGAGCTGGTGCAGGAACTTCAAGGTGTCATTGCCATCACTCTTTCACCCTTTCATGTTTTCTTTTTACCAAGTATCCACTCAAAATTAGAGTGGACGTTTTTGTATTGTAGAAGCGTAATTCACTACTACAGCTATACTTAACGGTTCTCTTTATAAAGTGTCCCTTTAATGCCTGGATTAATATGCAATTAACATGGCACTTTGAATGAAATATCGCCATTTACAGCTCACTTTTTCTAAATGAAGTCGCATCTCCTGCATGTCTCTACTCACATGCTGGGACCACATTCACTTGGATTTGTATCATTTAATGATGCAGCAGAATGATGTAGCATGACGCCTGCTTCTCAGTTAGACCCGCCATGGCTGAATAACTTGGGTCTCGGCTAATTCACGCTGTGTCTGAAACTGGAATGTGTGTCTCTGTGCAGGAGCCCGGCGTACGCCAGAAGCTACGGAGGTGCTGATGGCACGTCAGCAGCTGGTGGTGTTGGCAAAGGCATTCGGCATCCAGGCTGTTGACATGGTCACAATAGACTTGAAAAGTAAGTGCTTATGGTGTTTTTCCTTGGCGTTCATTGTGACAGCTGCCATTCCTTGCTGCTTTCAAGGTTTATGGTATGTGCACAACGGTACTGCTAGATTTTTTCTGTAATTTCTTGTCATAAAGTTTACCTTGTAGTCTATCCAGGACAGTATGATGAATATGGTTCTTTTATTTATTAAAACAAGGCTTTCTTTGTGGCACTTGGCCAGTTTATATGCAATGGTTAGTGTTGGTGGTGGTCGGACAATGGAGAGGCGAGTGTGGGTGGTGAGGAGGAAGGCAGCAGCAGAGGTAGTAATGTGTGCCAATTGGTTGGTGCGAACGGTGACATCATGAGGTGAGGGGCAGGGCATGGCATGTGGCATGCGAGCGACGTCATTAAACTCTACAGAACAAGGTACTGTATCAGCCCTGCATCGGACACTGCTCGTGTTTGTGCATGTGCAGACGAAGAGTTGCTGCGACGCCAGTGCACAGAGGGGGCAGCCATGGGCTTCACGGGAAAGCAAGTGATCCATCCGTCGCAAATTGCGCCAACCCAGGAGGCGTTTGCCCCGACCCCTGCTCAGCTGGACCGGGCAAAGCGCCTTGTCATGGAGTTTCACCAGCATCAGCAACAAGGAAAGGTAAGGAAGCACTGGAATATCTAGGCACTCTTGCTCACTGAATGCAGAGGCTGAAACCTCTGTGCCTGATGTGCTACAAAAACAAAATTGGCAAACTGCTCTCCATGCTAGTTGTGAAATGCGCAAGTGTATTGTTTTTAATATGACAATAAGTGTACGAATTATCTCGCCTAACAGACCTGTTAGTAGTAATCTTTTAAGACATCACTAATACAAAACAAGTTTGACATGTAGAATGTTCAAATAGCACACACTGTCCATGTTCTTTGCAGGGGGCATTCGTGTTTGAAGGCAGCATGATCGACATGCCCAGTGTGCGGCAAGCACTCAACATTGTGGAAGCAGACCAGGTTATTCATGGCAAGACATCTTAAGTAAGGCCAATAAAAAGCTCTCCTTTCTTATACCCTTCGGCTTTGCCTTCATTGGTGGCCTTGTCTTGTCTCATTACTCCTGGAGAACATCAGATAGTGCTTGGCACTATTTCAGCTGTTTTTTCTGTTTTTTTTTTCTAGGTCATACAGAATTTTTAGAAATTGTGTGTGGCAGATAGCATAATTGTAGTTCCTGAGCTTGATTATTCAAAGCGGTGTACATCACTCGCACAAGAAATCAAAATGCATAATCAACTAATTAAAAGAATGCACTAAATACATTTGTAATTAATCACTTTACGGCACATATTGCAATTTACGAGTTGTAGCAGTGAGTTTGGAAGGCATATCCAGTTGGAACGACTTCTAAGGATTGCACAAGCTTCGAGATATGTGCCATGAAACGAAAGCAACGATGCGCCATTATGCCACTTTTTTAACTGCCGTTTTATGCATTGAAGCACTATAACTGAAATGCCTGTGTATTTCGTCGCACACTTTGGAAATAATTATCTCAAAACTGGTGTCATCCTGAAATTTGTTCCAAGTAGATACTCCAGTCTTGCACCACTAGTGCAAGCTACCCACATTTTTTTTTTTCTCAAATTTGCTTTTTGATTGCCCGATAATTCGGAAAACTTTATGGCTGCTTCCGTGTAAGAAAAATTCATTGGCAGCTGTACTTATTTACATAAAAGGTCGAATTTCAATATAACGAAATTTCGACATAACGAAGCATATATATCGCTGATTTTATTGACTTCATTATATTGAGGCTTAACTGTAAAACCATGTGAAATGCAGTAAGCTGATAGTAATTGGCTAGACTCAGCATATGTACTTTCGTCAGTACAGTCTGTTTTCGGAGCAGATTCAACATTTGGTCAAGGAAAGTAAGCTGCCTTGGTGGAAAATACTCATGCGTTAAGTGGTCAGGTTTATTTTAGCTTTTCGAAGCTGAAAAGTGACGCACAATGCAAGGAACTGCAAAAGGCTTTCAACTTGTGTGCTGTGCGATGTGCTGAACAAGGTTATTGATCTGAAGCAACGAGTTTAGAACACATGTTTCTACATGTACTATCGACCAAAAAAGTTTACGGACCACGGGATCGCAGAAAACGCTAAATATCCGAGCAGCCTTTAAAAGTAGCCAGTAAAACCATACATCACAATGTTGTTCGCATATACCAGTAGAGGCTGGAATTGGGAATACCAAGCTGGGGCGTTTTGAGGCTGCGGAGATATTCAGCTTTTTGTCAGATCCCTAGGACCGTAAACTTTTTTAACACGAAAGTGTTTTATGCCGGGGTCCACCAAGACTTCACTGACGTATTTCCGTCACGGAAATACGTCACACGAACATAATACAAAGAAAGAAACCAGAAGTAAAAGTTCCACAAACATGCAAAATTTGGAAATCGAACCCACGACCTCTCGGTCCGCGACGATAGATCGCCGAGCGTTTAACCCATTGCGCCACAAACGCATTTGCAGAGAGCTACACAGACGCGCCTTATATATCTAACACTCCTCCGTGTACCCGCGCTCTTGCTCGGGGCGGTGCCGCCGCCTACGAGCAGAAAAGAGAAGTACTGCATTATGACACTAACGCGCACCGACAGTATAGTGCCTAGAATATACTTACTAGTGTGCCGACCGCCGGGAGTTTCCAATGGGAGACGCTGGCACTGCCGGTGATGCCTTCCGCCGGAGGCCCCCAGACGGCGACACTGTTTGGGACCGTGCTAACCGAGCGGCGCATCACGCGTCGCTTGCGCATCACGCGTCGCTTGCGCTTCGGGTGCACTTCGGATGCGCGTTCGTAAGCGCAGTCGGTTGCGGCGCGTTGTTGCTTTCGAGCAAGTAGCGTGTGGTGCCTCCGCACGTCATTGCTGGGGTTCTTTTCTGTGCGCATGGTTCGTACTTGTGTTTGTTCACGGACGGAACCGACATGTCGTCGCAGAAAACGAGGCGTAAACACAGCACCTGTTTTGTCCCATATTGTACAACTGGATACCGCTCAAATAACGAGCAAGTCTCATTATTCAGCGCGCCTGCTGACTGGCCAGAACGTTTTGCCGAGTGGGAGAAGAATATAAGAGTGCAGATCGAAGGCTAACTCTGGCGGCTGTCGCTTGTGAGAAACACTTTAATAATTGCTACATTGAGCGCTCGTTCAAAATTAGTTGACGGTGTGTCGCCTATGAAAATGTGCCCTGTTTAATTACCTTCATTTATGGTAATTAATTTAATTTATGGTAATTAGATACAACTTGGTGTGAATTTAGCATTTGTGGACATGTCTCGCATATAATAGTTTACTGTGGAAAAAAGTTACACTTCTTCGGAAACCACGTATTTATTTATTGGTATTTTTCGCAGAAACACCCCGTATCGTGTAGCGTTATAATGATAACTGTGCATACGATCGTTTGTAAGTGCAACAAAATCATATTCTTTCGATTACGCTTTGCACCTCAACCAACGTTCCGCAGAACGAAACGGGCTGGGACAGTCCATTGGCGTCTGTCGCACACGCGCGCGTTGGCTAGAGACGCCGCTCGGCATAGCACGGTCCGTACGGCTATCGCCGTCTGGTGGCCGCCGGCGGAAGGCATCATTCTCCGTGCCACCGGAAAGCCCGCGGTCGGCACACTAGTAAGTATATTCTAGGCACTATACCGACAGTGAACGCTTCGGTGGTCTCAGCACTACGACGCCTCGATGCCAGCATTCGAAGGGACGCTGGCATCAAGAAGCACTACCAACGCCACCTAGGTGGCGTTCACCGTACTCAGCACAGCGGAGCGTGGCCTCCGCAATTAGCTCTGAAAATGTTTCTGAAGTTGATCGCGGAGGCTGCAATTACGACGCGCTGTACGCGCTGATTTGACTCGGTGACGATTCAGTTACGTGCTTTGTCTTGCGCGTTGTATTAGTGTGTCAGTTACGTGCTTCGTCTTTCGCGTTGTGCTAGCGTGTGCAGCGTAGTGCAGCTTCCATATGCACGACGGTTGCTCATGGTCATCGACGTTGGTAGTCGTGATGGAGGAGACGTGCCACCAGGCGTCAGCGTGGGTGCATCAACGCCTAAGGGCGCTTTAGCCACAAAACACCAATAGACATTATATATCAATGTGCAATAAACATTACACTACTTCTGTGAAGACACGTTTCACTTTCGTGTTCTATACCGATTCCTATATAAGAGGGATCAACCACATTTTTTTTGGTCAATAGTACATCAGCCACATCTGACTTGCATAGTAAGCTCGGCGCCTTAGAAATTATCATTCGATCAGGAAATGTACATAGCACAAACACAATGCAAGAGCTGATTAAGCTTTAAAGATAAGTGCATGTTACAATTATAGCGCACCCTGATGCTGACAGCAGCCACAGTGATTTGATAAAATTTTGTGAAGTCTTCACATAATTCACTAGTTTATTAATATACGTGTCTAACAAAAAGCTCTTGCCAGCCTTGGCCAGTTGCCATCACTGCACCCTGTTAGGCATAAAATACCACACAATAGCTGGGGTCGGCTTTGTTACACAGCTCACAAGCTAACAGTGAAGCCCAATGCATTGAAAAAAAAAAAAAAAAAACATGCCAAGGATGCAAACAAAACATGAGGCCTGCTTGCATTTATGCTGTAAATTGCGACTAAAAACAACCTGCATTATTTGCCAGCTCAAGACCAGCTACAAGGATACAATAGTTATACTGGTTGCTTTCAGAAACAATATTTAAGATGTAGAATTCTACAACAGATATTTGCTGTTGCACGCCAAAAGAAATGTATCAGAGTTCAGGTGTTTGTAGCATCAACATAACGCAGACGTGCTGCAGACTTGGTTCCAAATCAATGCGGTTACAAATGAGTGTAGTATAAGAGATTATCAATATTTTACATGTTCTGTTCCCAAGACATGATGCAACAGAAATTATCTACGCACCTGCAAGTGGAATGTCGCTGGATAGGTGCAGTAAATATTTCAAAGCTCGTTGCAGCTTAGCAATGCCCATTTCTGACATTTAGTTCGTAGATACACAACATTTAAAGAGGAGGATTCTTTCTTTCATTTGGACAAAAGTCGACACGCAACATTCTTCAGGAATTCTAGTGTGCTTCTTTGGGGGATTTGGTGCTCCACAGAAGCCTGTCCTGCTTTTGCCGCCGAATCTTGTCTCGTAGTAGTCGGGTCCGCATGACAGCCGCTGACACGGGCCCTTCAGGATCCCGCTGTGCCCTTGTAGTCTGCAACTGGAGTGCAGCGACCATGTCGATGTCATCTGGAATGTGCACATAGCGCACTTGGCGGCCTTGTACAAAAAAGCTTGCATAGGTCTCCTCGCCATTGGGTCCGACCACAGTTGCGTCGGACAGGTCCACATTCATGAACCTGCATTATATTGACAATAGATTATGAAAGGCAATCCTTCAAGGCACTAAACAATATATTTTGTTAACCACTCCTCTCCGCAATGCCCTTGGGCCCTGAGATTATGTGAAATAAATAAATAAATAGATAAATAAATCGATAATGTCTAGGCCCTTGAACGACACTCAAGTTGCTCTGCACATGTAATTGTGATACTGCAAATTTCTTTCATAATATATACTACAAAAGTACTTGCAGCACTAGCACAGAAGACCTTTTTTTTTCTACTGTGCAAACACAGCATTTTAACTTCAATATAGATACAGCTGGCGTCCATGAACACCAGTCATTTAACAATTATATTTTATCATTATATACAAAACAGAAAATGTGGTTGGTTTGGCAGAGCTCACTGAAGACATTTTTTTTTTCTTTTTAATAATTAACTTGCCGACCACGTCATGTTCTTTGATTCGAATATTGCAGATGTGTGTGTTTGCAGGACTGCAATGCACTAGGCAATCAAAACGTAAAACGACACGCATGCTTGAGCTTTCACAGATCGCCATGAACAGAAACCGGGCAAGAAATAAGCAAGTCCTTGAATGATCTGCCGTGCTCGCAATAACTAAACCATCTGTTTTAATCGCAGGTAGGGACGCCATTTACACTCGTTAACGCCACATAGCTCTATAGCAAGCACTAACGGGAGCGCTTACTTCACTATTACTCGCAATCTTTGCAGTTTTGAATAATGTGTTGCCATCTGTATCATTATTTGCGTGTAGGCTTTCGTCATTATTTTTTGTCACTTCCTAGTGCATGCACTTCGCGCCCCGTAGCAAACGGAATGCCTTACGCGTCCACATTCTCAACGGTGCCCCAGACGCTTAGTTCGTTGCGCAGTTCAATCGTAGTCTGGCGGCCTCGCAGTGCTTGTAACATCAACACCAGCGACTTCGCAACCAGCGCGCGCTCCCTCGGAGTTGCCATCAGAACCAAAGGAAGCAAACTTGTAGACAAAGACCAGCAGTTCAGCAGGGCACTTGTTTAGTTAGCTCCAACACGGCGCTTTGTGCATTTGCTGCGCTCGACTTTCTACAGACGCACAAACACGTCACAGAGCGCGTTCTTCAACGCAGGTATCTGTAAAAAATACCGTAAACGTACACTTGCAAATACGCGCCATATGAGTGAAATAAGCCGCGTCAGTTGTAGCAGAGCCGCTACTCCGTAGTTGAGCGGGCTTACGTACTTTTGCTGATTCTACCTGTTTTTACCGTTGCATGCGCGCAGTTTCTCTGTATCGGGTCAGTGAAATAATGTTCTGACTTACGAAGAGTTAACAAAGTAAACGGTAAAAAAAAAAAGAAGAAAAAGAAAAGTTTCGGTTTTCAAATGTGTTTGTAGCCCAGAGTGCCCAGAGTTGTCTGTGGCTATGGCCCCGGGCTTCGCTGTCTTTGAGGCTTGAGGTGCAGTTGAGGTTTCAGTAGGTGTCGTAGACGTACAGACGCCTCTTCCGTTCTGAACATTCAGAACTTCTGGACGTATTCGAAGAGATGGCTGCGATGCGGTCGGCGTTTGTTTTCGATGATTGAACTGCACAAGGTCCGCATCTTCGATGACCGCGATGACACAAGACGGGAAAGACGCGTCGGCGATCGCCGGCAACCGCTTCACGGCACTGTGCCTGTCGTGGAACGTGGTATTGTCAATTCTCATTGTGATTCTAAACAAATGGGTGTACGTGTACGTCAACTTCCCGAACGTTACCATGACCATGTATCATTTTGTGATGACATTCGTGGGTCTGCTAGTGTGCCGCGCACTCAATGTGTTCCAAGTAAAGAAGCTCCCGCTGCGTCAGATGTTGCCTCTCGCGACGACGTTCTGCGGCTTCGTCGTTCTCACCAACCTCTCCCTGGGTCACAACACGGTGGGGACCTATCAGATCATCAAGACCCTCACCATGCCGACCATCATGATCATCCAGCACTACTGGTACAACAAGAACTTCTCGATGGGCGTCAAGCTCACACTGGTGAGCGCACGAAAAGCTCGGCTCTTTTTTATGTGTGCCGGCACGCGTGTTTATATAAGTTTGCGAAGCACTGAATTAAAGAAATACCGCGTCTACTCGTTACCTGTCCACATTGCAGATATTTGGTGGCTGGCGTTTTTCAAAGGCTCCTGTGAGCAATTGTACACCGTGCCACCAGTTAATTACATTCCCCTGAGGTGCACTCATCTTAATTACTTTTACACTTCGACGGTGACAGCTTTCTTACGCTAACCTTTAGGTCGAAATCAAACTCTGCATTTTGAGAATTATGAGACACTCGCTCCTCCCTCCATTGAGCTGAACCGCAGGAAATTAATGCTCTAGTGATAGCTTCAAGCTCAAAGCAGCGTGACAGTGCTGCTATTGCACAAACAAACTTACTATGTGCAACATCCGAGCCATTGAGTTTTGCCTGTCTCGTTCATTTGCAAAAGGTAGTAAAATACACTTTTGCATGTTATGATTGTAAAATGAAACACAGTCTGAAGCGTTGTGCAGTATGCATTCCTGTAAAGTGGATATGTCATGAAGGGTGTCACAATTAAGACAATTTCGAAAGAAAAAAAAAAAAAAGGAGTAAGCTAAGTAGGCCTGACCTTTCATAATATACATATGTGAAGTTTACCATTTAAAAGCATGACATCGCAATGGTTATGTAAGAGGACAAGCACTATCGTGTACTACAGTTATAGGGGTTGCACGGACGTTGAACAGCAGCAAGAAGCTTCAGTACCTCAAATCAGATCAAAATGTTTATTTCAGTTTTTTACAGAATAAACTGGGGTTGATGAGAAAAAAAGAAGTCTTGACGACCACTTGACAGGCCTCACCAACCTATAAAAACAGGAGCAATGATGTATTGCTGCGTGATGATGTGTCACTTTAGAAACCAAACAGTTTCAGCAGTGACAGAAAAATTTTTGATAACACGAAAGCTGCATAATAATTATGTTGAACTTAACAGACACGTATAATATCCACCATGATAATGGTATTCAAGCAGATAAAAACAGATAAAAGTAAAAAAAAAAAAAAACGAAATGAAAGAGGGAAATGTAATCTAGCTTACGAAAAGCTTGGGAGCACCGAATAGCAGTGCAAAACATGAAAGCAGCATAATAAAGAAATTCAACATAAGCGAGAGAGAGAGAGAGAGAAGAACATTTATTTCATTTCGGCCCCCTGTCTGGAACATATAAGAGAGGCATGCACCGTGATACTGGCATTAAAACAGAAAGAAAAAAGGAAGACTCTCCTAACTTACAAAAAGCTTGCGAAGTACACAAATGGACAAAGTGTGCAAGCGCTCGTACAATTCTTGCAGTTCAAACACTTGGGCAAAGTGTACTTCGAAGTGGTTGTTATGTCTACACCTCTTCCTGTCTTTCATTGTTTGTTTCCCACAACGGGCCGACGCCTTTTATACATGTGCAGCGTGGTCTAAGGTTGCAGTGAGCAAGCACGGAGCATGTGCTTATGACTGTGTTTTCTTTCCCCCCCCCCCCTCTCTCTCCTAAACTATTGCACCACAGCTCATCCCCATAACATGCACAAATTACAGTTTTCCCAAATCTCAGCAGTAGTATATATTACATAACATACGTATTAGCTCAAAGGATGCTTTTCTGTGCTTTCTTTTCCCATTGACCTTGCAATTTCCATCATGCAATTTTCTCCTTAACAACCATACAAATGAGATTGACCTTGCAATTTCCACCGTGCAATTTTAACCTTAATCGACCATACAAATGAGTTTTTACCTATAGATCAAATGAGCAAGTAGCCCTGTTTCAAACTAATTTGTGGAATCCACCATAATAAATGCACTCTATTGTCTGATGTGCTGTTTGTAACAATAGTGTATTCCATATCTCCATAAGTTTGGTCTGGAGCTCTCAAAGGTGAGCTCTATATACAAGGCATGGTTGAATGTAAGGTTGCTTTATGCACTGACAAGTAAAGCCTTTATAAGGCTCTCTCTCGGGGCAGAGGATGTCACTTGAAAAAAATGGACTCCTCCGTAGGGGGGGAGTGCATTCATCAGTATGTAAAGTTGGTCTAACTTGCAAACCAAACAAGCCAGTTTGTGTAACATCAGTTATCAGCCACAGATGCCAACAGAGAGCAAGCACATTGTGCAACAGGCACAACCACTGCACCAACTCCTGGTTATAACAAAATCATGTTATTAGAAATATCACTTTATCTGAAGTTATTTGTTGCCCTGACCACCGTGCATGCACTTTAATTTTAGACCGGACAGTTCGAAGTGCAGTGCTGCCAGACTCCATTTAGTACAAGGTGCAGAGTGGGAAATACTTATGGGGCCACGTGGGGCAGTGGCCATTTTTTAAGTATCAACGTGGGGAGACAAACACAACTGTGAAGGTCACTGTTACACGTTCATAACTGCCAACCCTCCTGAATTTTCCATAAAGTTGATGAATTTGGACTCTTCCTACAATTTTATGAATGTGGCATCAAGTGTTATCAAAAATAAATTCCGTTCGCAAAGAAAAGGTGAGGCGACATATCATTTCTAAAAATGTGTGCAAAAAAGTACTCGTGGTGGTGCCAGCGCAGCCCTCCTGTCGCACTGCAAGATACCCTATACTGCTAGCACAGTACTCAGCGCCTGTGCGGTGTCATGGAAGCAGCTGCCCCAACCTCCTTTCTTCTCCTCTTCCACTGCCCCGACAATTCCACTGCAGGTGCTAAAGATAAATCATCGTTGATAAAGTGCATACATATCCCACAAAAAATGTGTGCTCAAGGCAAACATGTAAAAAAAGCTAAAAAAAAAAGAATGGGTGCTATGCATGCTAAGAATGCACTATGGACCATAAGTCATACCACTCTTCTGCTTCTTGTGTTTGTAACAAGGTTTTGTATGAAGCTGATCTAAATAGATCTGTGCAGGTGCCATTGACATTGGGCGTGTACCTCAGCATCTACTATGACATCCGCTTCAACATCCTTGGCACCTGCTATGCCCTGGCCGGTGTGGTTGTCACCTCCCTCTACCAAGTGGTATGTTCCATGTGAGGCTTTGGCTTTTGCTTGCCGGCTTACTACTTATGAAAGCTACTTCAACAGCTTGTCTCTTTTAACTTGCTTGCATAAAGCGCTTTGTGGCTTATCATGACCAGCACAGTCGAAGATCCTCTCTCTGCAGCAGTTTCGGTTTGCTTCAAATTGCTGTTTGCTAAGCATTTGTGTTCTAAAACACACACAAAAAAGTTCTCATGGAGAAATCTCCATATGAAAAATAGAAGATGCTTACAGGATCTCTCACTCATACGTAACGTAAGAACAGTTAGGTCTCACAAAAAAAGATTTATTTACACAACATCTAGAAATATTCAATGTAATTTAACAATTGCCCTGTTAACGGTACTATTTTGTTTTACAGTGTCTCCTACGTGTAGTTGTCTTTTGTTTTTGTTGCGTTGGGTGAGGGCAGCATTTTATGAATGTTCGAATGGTGATATCGTTTACACATCTTGGCTAGACCTTTTCACAGTGCCGCAGGTGCCTGCTTTTGCAGACATGGTTGTACTCTTTTGTGAAAAGCAAGCATTGGAGCACTACCAGCACAAGTTTTCCTCAAGTTTGATAACCAGCGCACCATGTCACAGCTGCTTTGGAGGTATTGAGACAGTCACTGCCAGCAAGTCCATCTTTTCCCAGACACACCGTCTATGTCATTAGGTATCTTGATATTCAAGTCCACTGCGGGGCTGAAGCTTCTGCCATCTTTGAATACATTTCCTTTCCTTTTGCACCCATTCTGTTAATTTAATAGACCACCAGTTATCCATGTTGCACAATACATGACCTGCCCAAACTCCACTTTTGTTCTTCGTAATTTCAACTATAATAACACCTATCTATATTTGCTCTGATCCATACTGGTGGTCGCTCAGGGCAAACATGTAAAATGGTGCTGCTGCAGAGCACGAGGTTGCAGATTCCCGGTTGCTGCGATTGCATTCTGATAAGGTCAGAATTCAAAAACGCCTTTGTTCTTAAAGTTAGGTGCATGTCAAAGAACCTCCAAGTAGCTGAAATTAATCTGTGGGCCCCTGCTATGGGGCGTCCCTCGTAGCCAGCATGTTGTTTTGGGATGTCAAACCCCGTAGTTCATTTGATTGCTAATCGCACTGCTGTGCAAAAAAGTGAGAAGGTGTTTGTGTCAAATTCGAAGAATGGCTGCATTGAAGCACAAAGAAGGAAAAATTATTCATTGGACCTGAAAATTTTCATACCTAAAATATGGGACAAAGAAATGTAACACTTTAAAATTCAAAGAAAAATTATTGTATTGTGTACAGGTTTTCAAGTACAGTCGCACTTCGATATAACAAACATGGATATATTGATCTATCGGATGTAACAAAGTAAATATAAAATGTTTCTGGCCGATATCAAATGTTCAATATAACGAAGGTATTTTTGTGTCAGATGCGACTTTGCTCTGATGAAGTTCAACTGCACTTGCTAGTCCTTGGCCTTTACAAGTTTGTGGCCAAGATTCAAAGCATAAGAGCGAGACTTCCTGAACGAGGACAAAACTGGACAACAGAGGAGGCCGGCACTTGTGCTTGACTGTATTCTTTGATTTTGCCCTCATTCAGGAAGTCGCGCTTTTGTACTTCTAATCATGTAGACCCAACTAGCCCAATCTCTGATATTACTAGGTAGAGACCAACTATGTAGGGGAAACACATCTCCTTTTGCACAGCTGTGGCAGTGATGGTTGCATCGTCTGTCTCGTGCAGTGGGTGGGCGAGAAGCAGAAGGAGTTCCAGGTGAACTCGATGCAGTTGTTGTTCTACCAGGCACCTCTCTCCGCACTAATGCTGATGGTGCTGGTGCCCCTGATCGAGCCACCATGGGCTCCCGGAGGGTTCCTCTACCAGTCCTGGAGCCAGCTGCATCTGGTGCGTCCCCTACTCATGTCAGCGACCCATTCCAGTCGTTGAGACTGAGCAGAGTGTGCAGTAGTCGGTGAATGATCAACAGTGGACGAGCAAAAGCCGTCCCTGGAGTCAAAGCCGATCACTAGTGGCTCACTTCCTGTTTTCTGGGAGAACGAAACCCGCGAGATTGACAGTGCCTGCTTGCATGTAAAAATTACTTACTCTTTTTGTCAGCCCTACTTCTTGGAAGAAGCAGCAGCACAAAGTTGCAAAGAATTAAACATTTACAAGAACCCTGTGCTCCAGTAACTTTGGCGGTTGGGTATACGTGTTTATCAAAAATTTTCATTGTGCATTTTTATTGACAATCGAGATCAAATAACAGTGAAAAAGAGGAGAAAGGACAACTCACCATTGATTGGACTGAGCCCACAGTCGTTTGGTGGGGTTTAGCCCCAGCAGATAGCGTGTCATATTTTCCGCTGCACGGCCTCACCTTATCTCAGACCCAAGTAAAAATATAATGTACTCATACAATTTGATCACGTCACTTTGATATGATAATCACATCAGCTTTTCTATATATCAGTAGCTGTTGGCTTTTTCACGCAGCTTTTTGTTCGTTGGTGATGTTTGCCATTGGCCGGCTGCTTTCTAGCATCAGGATTGGCGGAAATTTTTCTCTACAACACATTCTAGCGTAAGAGCTTTTTGTGAATATGGATTCTTACTAACTGCTCTTCGCTGCGCATAAGATGTTGTTCAACTTCATCTGAACTGTTTATGTTCAATCTCTTCAAAACCAACATTTGTGGTGTTTAAATAAATGTGCAAAACTATTGCTGTTTTGCAGTTAGGAACAAGCCTGCAATTCGAGTGTCCAACCTCAGTGACAATTTCAGGACTGATGTTGCAGCAATGTGAACAAATTATACTTTAACAAATGGCTGAGATCTGGAGTGACTGATAAAATAACAAAAATGAAATTTCATGCTCACGGTGACTTGCAGACAGCAGTAGTGAAGCTCTGTAGTGTCGCTTTACAGCAAAAATTATCGCAGTGCATGTCAGTTGTACTACCACCATAACTGTCATACAGTTTGCATCACTCTTGGGCTTTTGTGCATACTTCGTTCTTGTGCCTTGAAAACTCGGATTTCACAACATCTCCGAGGCACTCAGCTTACATGTGCCTGTTGACCACCAAGATGAGACTCAATGCTTGCTTCCATTGCAGATGCTGGTGCTGATGACAGGTGTGGTGGCCTTCCTGGTGAACTTGTCCATCTACTGGATCATAGGCAACACGTCCGCAGTCACGTATCCTTGCTGCACACTGTATTTTGCTGGGGCTGACAATCTATTGTGTCTGCCTGGTCACTTGAAAGCAACGAAAGTAACGCTACTTGCTCGATGTTTTTTTTTACACCACAGTTTCTCGGTCTCTCATAGTGAAGACCAAGTCCCTCAGTGAGGCATGCCTTTCTTTCGTTGATAATGCATTCACAAGTTGCAAAAGATGATTATGAAGCGGCTGACTCATGTGGCTCATGTCGGGATTCAGAGCACATTGAAAGAGCAAAGGCCACAGAGTGTGACTTGGCTTGACGGTGACTTCCTAGAAAAATCCGGGATGTTTTGGCCCTATTGACCCTTTTCGCGGAGCAGTTTGTTTTAGAGAAACGAGATGGCGCTCACGGCGGCGCGCCATACGTCTTCTCAGTGACTGCGCACGAATACGAAACTATTACCGCTTCTACCTTGCTTCTGTGCGATCAGCTGTCGGAAATGCAACTGAGTTTTCGCTAACACGCTGTGCTCCAATCATGCTAGAATGAATCATGTGGATTGAAGACGTGTGCAGTAGCTGGCTACAAGAATAGTGACTGGCATGTTAAGGAATGGAATGAATCTGTGTGGCCAAGTTCGCGGACCGCTGCTGCAACTGTCCGAATGTGTTACCGGCACTTCGTGATGTACGGCTTTCCTCGAGGATACAGAAATTTGCTCATCCGCCAGCCTTGTATCGCTAGCCTTTGAAGAAAGGGCTTCATTGCCAGAACGTCGCCAAGAGTGAGTACCACTCGTTAAACAATGACAAAGGGAGTAGCGCCGCTTCCTGTCATAGTAAGTTTCGCGCACGTTATCTATACACATTTATCCCAAATGGCAGGAAAACTTACGCCCACTCTATCGCCGACGTATCAAGAATAAGTTAATGGGCGCACACTTAAATATATGCGCACTGTATACGCACAATAAATGACGGACTACACCGATGGTGCACGAATAGTCGAAGATGAATGTGAAAGTCCACAAGAGAAAGCGAATTACTAGCTGTAATATGAATTTACTACAAGGTATTACAATTTACAAAACAGCTACGTTTCAAGCCTTGTGCGCAGCAAGAACAAATCTATCGGAACTGAGCACACCCGCGAGCGATTAGGCAGAAAATAATCAGCTAGTGGCCGCACCGGGCAACTTCACTGAATCAGAAACTGAGAAGCCACCGCTTCAAAATATTTGCCGAATAAAGAACAAAGAGCAAAACACACTAATCCTGACTGAATTCATGAGCGGAATGTTTGGATAGCTTGGAATACATATTTAGCCCCGCTTTTACAATAAGCGCCATATACGCTGCTTGCGCCGTTTGGACATAGCTTAATCAGCTCCGAAAGCGCTTTTGCATGTTCTCTGAAGCTGTGATCAAAGCTTCGTGTCGTCCACCTAGTCACCGTCTACGATATCTCCGAAAACAGAGGTTTTCTAAGCCGCGCCGGCGTCATACTTCCATTGTAAACAAGGAGGCAACGGAGACGGTTGAGGCAAGCAATGGACGCGTCACCACGTGATCAAACATGGAAGCGCCCACGGGATCGCCGCGGAAAGGGTCAATAGGCAAAACCTGTTGACAATGATTAAGTACCTGGTTTGTGTACCTGTTTTCTTTATTCTGTTAACCATCAGAAGAAATTTAATTGAACGCTCAAATTTAGATATGGAGGCTATCATACTTTTATCTCGCAGTGTAAGAAAGAAGGATTAGATGTGTTGTGCACTTATTGCACCTGTTTTTCATGTTTTTTCACTGCGGTTTACTACAGTCTGATGAGATTTCACCAAACAGTAGACATGAAAGATGAAGGCTGTTGTACTCCCATCTCGACAAACTTGCGGTCAGCAAAGAAAGAATGAGTCATCTTATCACTAAAGTGATGAGATGTGCAAGGTCACATTGTCTTGATAGCACCAAGTGCTTGCGTTCATGAGTATGGTGAGGTGCAAACGACCTCCTATGATTGGTTTGCATAGACAAGGCAAAGCGAAAACATAACGTTGACACATCACTGGCAGAAATTAATGCGATGCTTGTGCCATGTATGTGCAAACATAGAAAAGCTTTAATTTTTCTTGTTCACATTCAGAGCACAACAAATCAAGAGAAAGAAAGAAACAAGGCTGCATGCTAAAATTTAATGGCAATGCAATTGTTTCATGCAACATAAGTATATGAGGCTGCATTATCTATGGATTATTTTTGTCTGATGCTATTCATTCTTATCATCCGTCCCACTGAGTGGCTGCGCTTGGTAATAGCGGGCCCGGCTTTGTGTGAAGCAATGATGAAAGGCAAAAAGAACAAAGAATGAAAAGAATTGCTACATAATATGGACCCTGTATTGCATAAGTTAATCCTTTATTGTATGGTTGAACCTCAATATAACAAAGTTGCACCGAGCACAACTATATTTGTCATAAGCATACATTCATTACACACTGATATCATAGAGAGGAATTCTAAGTTTACTTCTTTATATCCAATAATTTGTTATAGTATCTGTGTTCTACATATCAAGGTTATACTGTAAAAGCAAGAAAGCAAAAGTGTCATGACTGGGGCCTCCATACACTTCCTCATCTCTTCTTTTCCCTCTTTTGTTGCCTGGAAAACCTAGTCATTTCAGTTATGCCCCATCCTAACATAATAGCAAGAAATGTGCATCATCACGCTCCTTGACCACGTTGCAACAGCTACAACGTGGTGGGCCATTTGAAGCTGATGCTGGTGCTAGTTGGTGGCTTCCTCGTCTTCCAGGACCCCATACACACCGAACAGGCCATCGGCATTGTGCTCACACTGGCAGGCGTGCTGCTGTACACGTACATCAAGGTGCAGCAATGTGCAAAGGAGAGGCCGGTGGGAGCCAAAGCCACGATGGCATAGCCATTGCAGTCACTCTTAGTCTCTGATGTGGGCTACTCCACCAGGGTCATGAGTCATTCGTACGCACATGTGGGACACTCACTGCGGTGACTAGTGGTACAGACAGCTCGTTGCCAGGAATAAGGCTACTGGTCGATTTCCCAGCCAAAGTGCGCGCATTCCAGCGTCCATTGCAATGCATATATGCAAAGGTGCTGTAAATCTTAGCCTAAGAGGTGGGCTACTCCACTCGGGTCATGTATCAGCCATACGCACAGGTGAGGTACCCATTTACGGACACCGACAGTCTGTTGTGAAGAACAAGGTTGCGGGTTCATCTCCCAGCTGCTGTGCACACATTCCAGTGCCTGTTTCAATGCACAAATGACCTTGTGCCGAGATTTTGGCATACATCGAGAAGTGCCAAGAAAACAGTTGAGCCCAGATACAACTAAGGTGTTCGTTGCACAAAATGTACTCGTTATAGTTGCACTTTCCCTCAAAACTACCAATAGAGAAGAGAAAAAGGTACAGAAGGAGCTGCTTTATTTCTAAAAATGATGTGCACTGTGCTTACACTGGCAGAAATCAGTGACTGAGGCCTGTTTCAGGAGTGTCGAACCGATAACAGCACTCTCCAGTTTTCACAAGCTGTGGACGTTGTCATAGGTCAGGCCCCTTTCATGTACCAAATTTTGGAGTGAGGCTAAGCAGCTTAAGACATGTCAGTGTCGGCACCACTGTAGGGCACAGTTGGAGGCTTGCAAGTTTCTAAGTCATCCTCATCACTGGAGATCTCCATGTCCGAAAGTTGTCGCACCCTTCCAACAATTGCTTCAAGAGATTCAACAGTCTCCAAGAGATTTATGTGATCATCAGCATTAACAGTTATCTCATGGCTGCAGTCGGCAAGATTTGAGTTGATGCCCTGTGTCCATAAGGCTGAGTAGGAGGAAATGTGAGCTTTCCGGAAGCAGTTTTTTAATTCTTGCAGGCTTGACCTCCATCCATGATGCGTTCAGCATTTTCGTTCTGTCTAAATCTGAGATCTGAGGACATGCTTTTTGTTGTATGTGGGCATGCTAGCAGTGCAGTGTCCACTATCATCATCACCACCATGCCGGCCACAATCATCATTGGGACAGCTAGGCTCGAGGGCATGGACTCTGGTACTACTGGCTTACCATGTAGTCTTGCGAGGACAAGCAGGTTCTCAGCCCTCAATAAATATTAGTCCTATTAGTACATAGTCCTTCCCTTTCCTCAGTTACGCAACACCCTTGACTGGCAGGTTCACCAATTCGTTACGATTGTAGACTTCGAAAATCTATATTTGTTGCTCATTTTGCCATTCTCAGCACCATTGGCGAGCACTTTAACAATTGAATCTTTAGTGCCGGTGTCAATTGCATTTTTCTTAATTTATGTCAGGGCTCCTTCCAACGTTGCGATCGATGTGTGAAGAAATAAAGAAATGCTGCTTGCCTGAAACTGAGTTGGAAGCTTTCTCCAGAAAAAGAATTGTTCCTCGCTGCTCGGGAGTGCTTAAAGAAAAGGGAAGAGAGACGATGCACCACAAAGCTGTGATTGCTTGTGTGTCATGATTGCAGCAGCACTTGCTCCAGTAAAAAAAAAAAACAATTACTGAACAAGGAAGAAAAGTGGTATGTGGCACAGCAGTGCTGGTTCGTCAGGGTGCTGCCCCGCCACAATTCATTCTGTTTGTAACTGATCTGACCAGTGTGCCCAATCGTTACAAGTGAATGGCTCTCTCATAGAGTCCTTGCAAAACATTTTCAGTGTAGAGAAACTGTTTTTAGTAGCCAGACGTTCATTCCAAATCGAATCATATGCGGCCTCGACTGTACTAGAAATTAGCTTGAAACTCTCTACTACAATGGCATTTATGCCACAGTTGCACATTTGTCACTGGAAAACCACTCAGTGCCATAAATACTGGCGGAAACATCGCAATGTGATCGCTGCAGGACTGCTCATTAAATGCCAAAGAATCTGAAAAAGGAGTGTGCATCCATCTTCAGCCTGCAGTCTGAGCGATGCAAACACGCAATACTATGCATGTGTCGTGGCTTCAGTTCCCACCTACAGTATGTAGACTTAGTATGAGCTCTCTGGTCCCAAGTGTGTCACCTGTGGAGTTCTTCTTTCTGGGGTTTTACGTGCCAAAACCAGTTCTGATTATGAGTTGTTTCTGTGATGATAGAGAGAGAGAGAAAAAGGAAAGGCAGAGAGGTTAACCAAGGTGTCACCCGGTTGGCTGCCCTACATGTGGGGAAGGAAAAAGGGGGAAAGGGTGATTGGGGGTTACTTAAAATGTTTTTAAGTTCCAGGTGTAGAAAAAAAAGGGGGGACCTCAATAAAAATTAGTCCTATTAGCAATAGGACTAATATTGCTAATAGGACTAATACTTGAGTTAAGTTAGGATTGAGTTAAGATGTTACCCTTTCCTATCGACCATGTTGGGAATTTAAGCAGAAAACTTTTAGTAGCACTTTAAGGAGGAAAACACACAAATGACAGAAGGGAGGAAAAGATTAGTCAGTTCCAGCATTGTACTAAATGCCAGGCAATGGATTGCCACTCTAATGCAAGTACTCTTCCATAGGGATTGAGTGACTGCTGGCCTTTGATTTGTCTCTTCACTTGTCTGAGTGCTTGTATTGTCTGTCCTTGCTTGTCATTGCACAGCTGAAGGAGACCCCCGACGCTACGCTGCCATCCTCATCTCAAGCCAAGCCAGTCATCAAAAGCTAGTCAGATACAAACCATGTTCTGCCTTGTTAGGTGGACCTCACTTGCATAGAACACTCGATCAGGGTTTCTTACAGCCTGGTCAGTTTTGTATTAAACACTTGTTTTGGTCACAGTTTAACAGTGTGTCCTTCACTTCTGGACTTCGTCTGTGTTCTTCTGCAAGTCTTTGATGATGTAAAACAGTCAACTCGGGTAATTCAAACAAATATTAAAACTTTCTGTTGGCTAGCTATGTTCTGAAATGCATTTTGAGGCTGCTTATTTCAGACAAGGCTTTTGGTTTATTCAAAGTTATTAGCTTTGCATGGCCAAGTAATACAGCCAAGAACACCGGATAAGGGGACATTCGTAAAGTACATAAAGTCGAAACGTGGTCATGTGCGATGCTTAAGCTGCTGATGGGCAACAATCTAACATCTCAGATGTGCGTACATTATGATCCTAAGCCCCTGGCGGCCATTTGCTCTTCGCAATATTGTACCTTGTTTTATGCCTACATAAAGGTCCCCCCCCCCCCCTCCCTCCTTCATCCCACCTACCTAGATCTGGATCCACCAGTGCTGCAAGATGTTTGGGCGATATGCTGTGGATACTGTATGCACTGAACACCCTGCTTCGCTTGCTTGTTTTGTCGATTAATCAGTGCCATGCACATCTCTAAATGCCGAGGCAATCTGGTGTTGTTTCCCAATATACAATGAAAAGCACCAATTAAGTAAATTGTCGTAGCTGTATAACCTATTATCGGCACTTTTTTTTGCGAACAGCTTTTTCTTTCTTTAATGCACAAAAGAGACAAGTAGATGACATATATGGTACCAACATCTAAAAATATGGTGCAATGTTATATCACATACCTCTCTATAAATATGCAAGTTCTCGACACACATTGTTTGGTTTGTTCCTAGAGACATGGCACAACCCAATCTGGGAGATCAGCCATGAATCGGGCAGTGCAAGGGAAGGGTACAAAATATAATACTAATTTTGAGGAATATAATCTTTGTTTTGCAAGTTTTACCCCTTCATGACTTTCCTACCCAGCTGTGCACGCGACTTCGTAAGTATGAGTATATAATGGGCAAAAAAAAAAAAAAAAGGAAATTCTTTGACTATTTTGTTATTGTCACCTTTCTTTTGTTCAGTGCCGGCTTATGTGATATTATAAACTTGTTCTGTGAGAAAGGTCCTTGTAGGCAATTATTTCCGCTTTCTCCCCATAGATGCATCAACATTTTGCGTGTGTTGCATGACGAACTAAACATACAGGGTGATCATTTTTAAGTTTTATGAAATTGTCAAAAATCACGTGTGGCCGATAGCATAATTTTTGTCCTTTAGCTGGATTATTCAAAGAGGCGGACATTAGTATCACGAGAAATCTAAACATGTTCAACTAATTAACAAAAATCACTAATTAACGTCTTAATTACCTTACGGCACATATTTCAATCTACGATTTGTAGACGGTTCGTAAGGCGTATCGACGGGAACAAACTCTCGGGGAGACATCAGTTTGGACGTATTTTTTAAAGTGCGAGACATGGCGTTCCAGTTAATTTTGTGCTTCAATGCATAAAACAGCGTTTTCTTAAAAAAGTGGAACTGCACTTTTACAGCACTTATCTCCTAACTGCTGTCATTCTGGAAATTCATTCCAAGTGAATATGCCTTGCAAGCTCACCGGCTACAATTCGTAAATATGTGCCGTAAAGTAATTAAGAAGTTGGAGAATCTTTGCTAATTGATCATGCGATTCCATTTCTCATTCATGTCTGCCTCTCTAAATAAAATAATCCAGCTGGAGGACTGGAATTACGTTATCTGCAACAGGCAATTTTTAAAAATTCCGTAAAACTTGAAAATGATCAGCCTGTATATTGAAAAAAGCAAGCAGCGGAGGTTCCCCATTGAAATGCGAACTGTTGCAAACGGACTCTCGAATCATGACCACGTGCATCTTTTTATTCGTTTACTGGTAGAAGTTATCGTAAGCGGCAATTTTTAAAAATTCCGAAAACTTGAAACTCAGCCCGTACATTGAAAAGAAGCAAGAATTAAGCAGCGATAAGGTTCTAGTGTAATTTTTCTCGTGTAAATCGGAACTCAACTTCGGCGCTGCTTTATTGCTTTTTCTCACTGGCCGGCGGTTAGGGAGGGCGGGTGACGCCCATAAAAATCCAAAATTGGCCCGAAGAGTCATGCAGAAAATCCTTGAATTAGTTATGCTTATTTATCTGTGCATGATACCACGCTTACCAGAGCGCGCAGTTCTCATATGAAGAACCACATTTTTCTCCCTCTCATCCATTCAGTACATATACACGTACAGTTGGCTACATGATGGATGCACTGCTGCGGGTGTTGAATGCCCACACGCGACTGAAAAGTTTTCAGAGCAGGGGATCCGAGAACAAGCGGCATTTCGTAACAGCCAACACGCATCCTGGATTCACAGGCACAGTCTTTATTTCCTAGTGCAGCCACAGCTGCTTTACGTACCAATTAAATGCTCCTTTACGAAACCACGAGGAAAGTGATTTTTTCTGAGCTCTCTGAATTTCCTGAATACTGCAGTGCTCTCCCCTTCTTTCTATCCAGTCTCTGCATGCCAGTCGCCTCTGTCAGCACAGCAACGCACTACCTGCTTAGGGCAGCTAGGAGTGGCTGATTTTGACATACAAACAAGTTGCACGAAAATCTTTCAGTTAACATCAAGAAATTGGGTGAAATATTTACAAAAATATTTTTTATTTTTTCAGAACGTCTTTATAGATAAATTTAGCTATTTATGTGTTTCTGCACTGATATTGAATGTTGTTTATCATCCGGGCATCTTCGGTTTCTACACAAGCATTGTGGGTATGAATCAAGATGGCGGCACCCATATTGAAGTGGAAGCGGGTTACAAATACAACCGGACCAGCGCCACGGCCTCGTCATGGTCACCGAGCTGTTGCTATCAAAGATTTAATGATTGTATTCGGCGGTGGCAACGAAGGGATAGTGGATGAACTTCACGTCTACAACACATGTAAGAACTTTGGCGGGCTCGGCTTCCGTGCAGCTCACTAACATGGCGCCGTGTATTGTCTATGGGTGCAGGAGTTGGTATCCTATGAGCCGGGATTCTTTCCGCTACCGCTTATTTTATTGCATGGCGGTCAGCGAAGCATGGACAGTTATTTTGCGCGTATTGTGACCCTTAACTGCTCGCTAATGATCGATCTGACGCTGATCATAACGCACTTTCGGCGTCATATCCAACATGGCGGCGCCCTATGAGTGTCATGAGAAAACTTTTCGTGCAGTTTTCGTTGAACGCAGTGAACAAAAAACTGTCAGACCGGACCGATGTTGGCCGCGATGCCCCGGGCTTTGTTGCTTCACGTTGTCTTTGCGATCTGCGGTGAAAAAGAAAAGTGCGAGCCGTTTGAGTTAGGCGGTCCTGAGAACTTCTCCCAAGATGGCGTCTGTTTGTAGTATGTTCGCTACCATGGCGGGCGCAGTGCGCGCGCGCTAGTTGACGGAAGTTCCGAATTTCTTGCGTTATTTTCGCAGCAGCGACGCTATGAGGAATTTGTCTCGCGCTGCTTTTCAAACGCACACTATGCTTTCAAATTACCTTAATTTCTGTGGATTGCTGAATGAAAATGAGAGCCCAGCAACGTCTGAATGTTGCCTGCTCTGTGCTAGTCTTCACTCCGATGCGCCGGTTAGGCCTAAGCCGCGTCAGATCGTACGCGGCGCCTCTGCTGGCGCGCTGCCGCCGGACTCTTTGCGGCGCTTTCTTGCGGCAACAGTGTTGCCATTTGGTTGTTTCGCGGTTATTTTCGGTTTCCTGCAACGTCAGAAGGCCAAAGCATAGTTTAACCTCTCCGATTGTATTGTCCGTTAGCTCTTTACCGTAGAGCTCTAGAACTGCGGATTTGAGGGTTCATCGCGTTTATGTCGCCAATTGCGTAAGCCTGCTGTGCAGTTTCGCTGTATTTTTGGAGCGTAGCGAAAGGCGGTGGGTCTCAGTTGCAAACCATGAAATGCCGGCTAGAAGACGACGATCTTGTTACTGATCTCTGCTTGAGTTGATATTCAGACGATCTGCAAAGTAGATGCTGTTATTGCGAGTTATTCGCTGTCTTCTCGCGGACGAGGGCGTTGCTTTCTCGAAGGTCCAAGCCTGCGGAAATTTATGGGATTTATAACTGGAAAAAAAAAAAAAAGCATTGTGGCTCGCCAAAATTTGGGCCTCCTAAGGTAAGTGAACGGTGCCCACAGCATTGTTCGCTCACCAAAGTTTAGTTCGCATGTTCGAACATCCCTGTTTTCTGAGTGCATGCGCACAAGCTAAACACAATAAAAGGGTTTCTTTTTAGACATTGAAATGCGGAGCTTGACATTTAAATGAATTGTGTAAAATTTTTTAAGGGATAAACATATACATACTGCTTACTAGACTGATGCTTTCGTGTGTACGAGTAAAAGTGCACTTTGATACTGGGAGGCTGCTAGGTATGCTTGGGTGCCGCACGTATCACTGAAACAACAGTTGTGCATGGCTTACCTGAATTGCATTACATTTGTTTGTTGTGTTTAAAATGAGTAACCTTTTCAATAATGCCTTCAATTTTTGCAAGTTGAATACATGGTCATCAGTTATCCAGAACATTTCTGAAAGTGTGTTGCCAGAACAATCTATTGAAGACAATTACAGATTGTATTGTTCCTTTGCATCTTCGTAGTGCTGTTGTCGGTGTTGGACGCATGAGACCGCAACGATGAGCCTAGCTTGCATCAGACTTTGCAAAAGACAGATTGCGAATAAACGAAATCTAAATGTCTAAACCACTTATTGCCAGAACTGAACAGGGCTGCTGAACAGAGCTGTTAAGTTGCATAGCTGGTTGATCGGACTACATCAGTTCGCAAACTTCAGTTTTAGGTATTTAAAAGGCCATGTTAATTTATTAAAATATCTAAAGTAAGGTAGAGTGCTTAGGACTTTTGGAAAGGTCATCTGTCGCTGTCATGCTGACGTTACTTTTTTTTTCCATCAAGTAGCATTTAGAGGTGTTAGTACCAGATGTGGCTATGTTCCCTGCACTTTTACAAGTTCTAGCAGCTGCTTCTGCTAAAATGCTTTGAAAGTCATTGAGTGGATTGTGTAGCACATGGCTGTAGCGGTATGTTTTTAATGTTTAAGTCTTCATAGGGTCAATGTTGAAACTGTATTTGGTCGCCATTGGACTTCTGTGGCTAAAACATAAAAAAAAAAATTGTTTTTCTGTTAAAAAAATAAGCACGGTTGCTGAAAAGTTGTGCGAGTACAAAGGCAGGTATTGCTCTTAGGATACATGGGCCCTGAATGCAGTGCCTGGTGACCTTAATGGCTTGTCCCTTTGGAAAGCATATTGGCAGAACATTTTAATTAGCAATAAGAGAAGTTCATGTTAGGCCACTTTGAAAAGTCAGATTTAGAGAATTGATTCAGAAGTTGTGAAATGAGTGAATTTTGAAACCCAATTTACTACAAAATCCAGCAAAAGTGCTCGTGACATCATCTGTGCTTCACATAAATGCCACACCAATGCCTATATGACTATTATATTTATGACTATATTGCAGTGCAATATAGTCATAAATGGATGTTCAATTCCTTTGTTTTTGCAGGAGTCTTCCGGCACCTTATTAGTGTTTAATCTGCAGCTCCACCGAGGACCCAATTTGTTGAATGTGACAAAAGCTCCTGAACATTCATTATATAGGACTTTGTGATGCTTTCTGCCATAACTTTTGATTGCTCATATCAAGTTGCTTAACAGCAGCATGTTCCTATTGGTATTTACTATCAGTTAAATCGTCACCTTAGGAAGTAGATCCACATGTTTGATAGGCTAGCTTTCTGAAGGAAAATGGTGAGTGAATGCAACAAAAGAGAAGAAATGCGGAGTTTTCATGCATCACTGTTTCAGTATATCAAATGTGCCATTTACGTTATGTTATCCATGGGGAAAGGAAAGAAACTAGAAGGGAAGATAACGTCACGTAGCCAGCTTTCGCAAGCCCTCTCTTCGTGAAGCGGCCCCATTTGTTTTTTCTTTATCCTGTGCCCCCATACGTTAACCCATAATGTGATTATGTGCCCTGCAGACTTGGCCCAGTGTGTTTGGTTCCTGGTAGACTTTAATCAATGCAGACTTGTTTGGATATTTTGCAAACTGTTCTGTGCGCATTTCCTCCCAATACGCTTGTGCAACTCTTGTTGCTTATTTCATTGTGCTCATTTATTGTCTTCATTGCAATGGGTGAGTGTGGCAGTTGCACTCGCACATTGTCATTGCACCTGTTGTCTTTTGGAGGAGCGTGCGCTGAATGCGGTGGTGGAGAATGCTAAAAGCCCACCGTGACATGATCATATGCTGGGCCGACTATTTCTGGTTTCAACTTTATGACACGATGCTCCCTCCTAACTTTTTCCTTCCTTTAGTGTTCCCTATGACTCCATCTTTTGACTGTGGCGATAGTTGCCTTGATTGTGTGTTTGCGTGTGTTTGTGCAGCTACCAACCAGTGGTTTGTGCCGCCAGTCAAGGGGGACATTCCGCCTGGCTGTGCTGCTTATGGCTTTGTGTGCGATGGAACGCGACTGCTGGTTTTCGGTGGCATGGTGGAGTATGGCAAATACTCCAATGAGCTCTACGAGCTGCAGGCGAGCCGATGGGAGTGGAAGCGGCTCAAACCGCGGCCGCCCCGGGGTGCCCCGGGGCCCCCTTGCCCACGCCTGGGACACAGTTTCACGCTTATTGGCAACAAGGCCTTCCTCTTTGGTGGCCTGGCCAACGACAGTGATGACCCCAAGAACAACATCCCTCGGTGAGTGAGCTCCTCCGTGCTGGCTGTAGTCGTGGATGGAGCCAGTGCTGAGTGCACAAGGCTGTGATAAAACAGATTGCCATAGTTACTAGATTCTAACGTGCCTTTGATTTTTCATGGCCAGAAATAGAAAATGCAGTGCCCTCGATCGCAATGCACAATTCGATTTTCAGTTTTTAAAATACGCAAAATGCAATACCCATGAGTGTTTCCTCGCGATAAGAGAGAAATTGGGATTTGTTTTTGGGGATAAAGAATTTATTGCATCGGAGCCACAGTTGACTGGGCATCATTTATTGTCGCTCTCTGAGGGGAGATTCAAGATTGGGGTTCGGGATTTGGACACCAGCTTTTGCAGTTTTGGTTTCATACTCTATTCTAATGCACATGTCATATTTTAGTTCACTTTTTGGAAATATTGAATGTATTAGAATTGAGTAAATGTGGTATTTGGTCAATTACAAAAACTTCTGCTTAAGAACTGTACAGCACGCAATGGAAATACCTTTCCATTGCCTGCTGTACCTGCCAGGTGAATTCCATGCCACATGCTACCGCACGGCAGACAATGAAGTGTTATATCGTTGCACATATCAAATAAATTATACTTTCACAGATGAGACCTGGTACCTGTGCTAGGTTATGGCATGCCAGATGCTCAGAGTGCGGCTTTTTTATGGCTAAGATAGTTTCAACCCAAAGGACTTACACTTATGTGGTTATTCTACACATGTACAAGTCTTGCAAAAGTCCAAGTGGCATCTTTCCGTACTTGGTCTATTCCACTGCGACTATCTTGTAAATCTTCGATTGGGTATAAAAAATTGAAATTGACCTTCATGACTAGAGCAATGAGCTATACCCTAGTGCTAGTTTGCTTTCAACTTTACCTGCGTTCGTGAACATAAGCTCTTGTGAAAGCGTCTGTGTTGTGACTCATGTGCAGGTACCTGAACGACTTGTACACGTTGGAGCTGCGACCATTCTCGAGCTCAATGGCGTGGGATGTGCCACAGGTTTTTGGGCAGCCCCCACCCCCGCGGGAGTCCCACACAGCAGTGGCATACCAGAGTCGCGAAGGGCGCCAGCCACGGCTTATTGTTTACGGCGGCATGAGTGGTTGCCGGCTGGGTGACCTCTGGCAACTGGACGTGGACTCGATGAGCTGGAGCAAGCCACAGGTCGGCGGCGTTGCTCCACTGCCCCGGAGTCTGCACTCGGCTACGCTGATTGGTCAGCGCATGTTCGTCTTTGGCGGATGGGTGCCGCTGGTGATGGACGAGAACAAGGCGTCGACGCACGAGAAAGAGTGGAAGTGCACGAACACCCTGGCCTCGCTCAATTTGGACACCATGGCATGGGAGCCGCTGGCCATGGAGGTGTTTGAGGAAGCAGTGCCACGGGCGCGGGCAGGCCACTGCTCGGTGGCCATCAACTCTCGCCTGTACATCTGGAGTGGCCGAGATGGCTACCGCAAGGCGTGGAACAACCAGGTGTGCTGCAAAGACCTTTGGTACCTGGAGACCGAGAAGCCGCCACCACCGTCGCGTGTTCAACTTGTGCGCGCCTCCACGGCCACTCTGGAAGTCTGCTGGGGAGCTGTGCCCACAGGTTGGCTTTTCTGAATTTTATTTTTTGGGTAAGTGTAAAAGGATGCTAAAGACCAGAAGTAAAGGCCAGACTTCCCTTTATTTTGTTTTGTGTCCAAAATGCAGCACTGGTATGTCTCTGTTAGGTCACGAACTTCAATGCTTTTTCTTCACATTTTGGCTGTTTTGACTGAAAAAGTTGAGGAGGATTCTGATTAATCTGGCTTGCTATGTAAACCTTTGTCATAGAAAAACAGTTTATACAAAAACTGTCTAAAAATTAATGGGATCATGGCTTGCTGGTGAGGACATAAAGTGCATTGGGCACCCACCTTTCACTTTTGCATGTGTATATATATATATATATACACACATTTCAACATACACACATACACAAGCTCAGTAGGACAAAATGTGTATATATATATATATATATATATATATATATATATATATTATATATATACACATTTTGTCCTACTGAGCTTGTGCTCACAATGAAAGTAAGCTTTTTGGCCTTTTAGAAACCTAATTTACCAATCACCTTAACCTAATAAATTGAAATGATCTCTCTAACGTTTTTTATTCCTTTGTGTGTGACACACCCACCTGATAGGGAGGATTGCAAGATGCTATCAGCTTACAATGGTGCAAGCCATTTTTCCAACTTTTAGGTGCGGTGTTGGTTTTCATAATTCATGATTGGCTGATAACTCGCCACATTACACACAGATGGTGAGACGAGGAGTGTAGATGTGTCTGCGCTGCACACTGCTTTGATCAAGGCAGCCTGAGCTCGAGGGTTTGGGTCTCTTCTGTGCAGCGGACGCCTACGTGCTGCAGCTGCAGCGCTATGATGTGCCACCGACCAACACAGTGCCGCCGCCTCCTGTGGCACCACCTGCTGCACCTGTGGCCACACCGCCACCAGCTGTCCCTGCTGCTGCCGCCCCAGCCACACCCCCAGCAGTGTCCCCCATTGCGAGCCCAAAGATAGTCACACCGACCCAGTTGCGCCAAGTTCGAGCTCCTGGTGGGTCTGATGTTTGACTATATACAGTGGCACCCCGATTATACCACTTTGGGGGGACCGCGTTATACAGTGAAAGCTCGTTAATTCGGCCCCCGTTAATTCGGAAATTCGGATAATTCGGCCTGCTAATTCCCTCCCTTCAAAAATGTACATATGCCTATGGCAGCGAACTCTCGTTAAATCGGCACGAAATTACGCGTGCACCGCTTAATTCGGACTGGAGACAGGCCAATACCGGCGCTGAAGTGAGTTTTTGGAGTTTTGGAGCGCAGAAATCAGTACTGGCACGTACACACTAGCCGCAAAACGCGCGCGGCGCGCCGCCGGCGGCCAAAACGCAGCTGCGGCAGGGCGGCCACACCAACCGGCGGCGCGCCGCTGCGGCAATCACGTGACAGACTAGACTCTTCCCCCCCTCAACGTTTCCCCCCTTCTCGAACTAACCGCGTTGTCATGGCAATCGTGGAGCTCTTAGGTGCCTAGGGACATAATCGCTTAGGGACTTTTGAGGCACTGGTCTCCGCTGAGCGTGGCTCTCTTATCTCCGGGACCGGGCGCAGTGACCTTGCCGAGCGTAGCTCCTACGTGCGTAGAGAGCGAATCGTTTAGGGCGCGTTGAATGTCTGGCGGTGTCTGGGCCACGCCGGCCGCGCTGTTGCGTTTGTTCAGGGCCGTTTATAGTCCGACGTAACGCGAGCGTGCACGCTACGTCACGTTGGCGGAAACGAACCTCTCAACGTAACCGGCGGCTTCCGACGCGGCCCGATGGGCACGGCTCCTGACCCATTCGCGCGTTGGTCGCGCAGAATGCGCCAACCCACAATGCATTTAGCGCGAAGAAATAAAGGCGCCCACTCCACTTCGCCGATGGTCGCAGACAGCCGTTCAAAGCGGCGCGCGGGCTTGTGATCATATTGCGCATGCTCCGAAGATAACAGCCGACGCGCGCGCGTCGGAAGAGATGGCGTTTCGGCTGGCGCAGCGTGGCTGGCCGCGAACGATGCTGGCCCGCGCGCCGATAACGTCGGACTAGAAACGAGCGGTCGGGCGGGTCCGCATGACACCAGTTTCCCGCGCGCACGTCAGGGAAGCGGACTGCTCTCATTGGTCTCCTTCATGCGCGGCACGCGCCAAACCGCAAGAAATCAGTCCTGGAGCGATCCCTTCTGCGGCTAGAAAAACCCGTTTCGCGGCTGCTTTCACGGCGCGCGCGTCTTGGCACGCCGCGACGTGAGCCGAAAGAGACGCGGCGCGCGCCTCGGCGCACGTCGCGGCACGCTTGCACTGGACGGGTTGGCGCATGTGCGAAAAGTCGACCTTGCCGCCCAGCTTTCGACGAAAAAACAAACAACCATCACGGACTTCTTTACGAAGTGAAGGTATGGAATAAAAGCCTTGTTCATACGCATATTTTGTTGTCCATTCGATAATTCGGCATTCGGATAATTCGGACATTTTTTTTACTCCCTTGAGATCCGAATTAACGAGGTTTGACTGTACTGTCGTATAATTCGGGCGTCGTATAATCGAGGTTACTAATACACTATTTCTATATGGAGCTTTGTCGGGACCAAAACTATTCCTTATCGTCGTAAAATGCGGATTGTCGCATGACCGGGGGACATATAATCGAGGTTTTACTGTACTTAGATGTAGGTGCACGTTGAAGAACTCTGGGGGGTCAAAATTATTCTGGAGTGTCCCACTTTGGTGTGCCTCATAATCAGCATGGTTCTGAAATGTAAAACCCCATATTTAAATCTTATTTCCAGGACAGGTCCACCTAAAAAGGTGGACCTGTCCTGGTGGCTCAGTGGCTATGGCATTCTGTTGCTGAGCATTCCAGGCCGCAGCAGAATGCAAATACATTACTTGTTCTTCGGTCACATGGTCAAAGCTAACCTGGGGCCCTCCACTATGGTGTCCTTCCTAACCCATTGTGCTGTTTTGGGACTTTAAACCCCATAATGAAATTAAGAGCTGCTGGTGCTGGGTTTGGTCACTGCACGTGGAGGAATTTTTTGACTGCAAAGCCTTTGTTTCCGAGGAACCCAAATACGTTTTCTTTGCAGTGTCATGCTGTTGTGCGCAAGTTTGTGTGAAACTCTGTGGTTTGCTCATTTTTATGCAGCCGTGGCTCAGCCGCAAACTCCACCCCAGAGCCCAGCCATCCGTGTACCTGCAGCTGCATCATTAGCATCTGGCCTGAGAGGTGAGCAGCAGTGTCCAGTGCAGTCTCAAATTGCATTTTTTTCTGGTGCATTACTCTTTGCAGTTTTGTGGCAATAAGTGGAGTATTGATATGCAAGAGCAGAAAAGCTAAAAAAATGAATGCAGCAGATCCAATGAGTTGGAATCTGTATGCAGTGAAGCTTCATGCGAGTGCATAGAGTCGAAACACGAGTTTGAGTTTATTGAATTGCCCTCACAAAATGACAAGGAAAGCTTTATTCAGACATTGTAGAGAGGCAAATGCAATGCCGCCGCGGTTATGCGAAGGCGAGCTTTCTGGTTCTTTCCCCCGCACGGCTGCTACCACTGTGGATGCGCAGAGACGAGCGCCATCTGGTGGTTGGCTAGTTGCGTTGCCGCGCAGCTGTTCAAATAATCAAGTATGTCCGAATGATCGGTCGTTGACTGTATTGCTTTCCGGCTACTAAATTTGGGGACACTACATTTTTATGAAAATTAAGTACTCGTTAGATTTGTTTGCATGTTATTTGCATCCTTACTAAGAAAGAAAGGGCATTTGTTGCATTCTGAGCCATATTAGATTTGGCTGAACCATGCAGCAGTTAATCATTTGGAAGATGGAGGTTGTACTGTTAGTGTGTTATTTCCACTTTGTACATATTGCAAATCGTATTCTTTTGTGCAATGATTCGGCCTCCTGCCGTATGAAATTGTGGATGTTTTGTCTGTTTGAGCTTTACATAGCTTTTTGTGTGCAGGTACGGTGACATTGGTACGCACTCGGTCGCCTGGTGTGGCTGGTCAGCAACAGATCCGAGTTATTGCCACCACCCCAACAGGCCAACAGGTGGTCAAAACGGTCACGGGAAACCTCCCTACAGTCACGGTGAGCCAGTTAAGCCATTGTTGGTGTCTGCTGCCTTGCCTTCGGAGTTGTTCAAGGACACTGAAGTGATCAGCATGTTTGATTTTGTACATAAAGTAAAACCTCATTTATTCGACCCTTGTTAATTCGAAAAAAAAAAAAAATTGCTTAGTTCGGACTTGTCCTCTAGTCCCGGCAGGCATATGCATTACACTCGGACCTTGTTATAACGAAGTTGATTGGGGAGCTGAAATTACTTCGTTATATCCATTGCCATTTACTGCAATATATTCCCAATGGGGTGCACAATTGTAAACATGGAAATAAGATGGCGTTGCAGCCCGCAGTTCCTCTACGTGGCCACGCATGCGGTTAAATTTGAATAAAACAACCAAAGAATCTTTGGTGTGTGCAACACGCGACTTAGCACTTGACTTCAGCACCTGACAGCCTTTAGATAGCTAGCTGCCTTCTGTTCTATTTTGATGGTCTTTCACGTCCACTTTGAGCAGCGTGAGGCAGACAACACAGCGCTCCACTGTATGATTGAGGAGGCAAGCGAACTCCGCTGTGCTGGCTTGGCTCGGCCAGCTTGTGGCCTCCCAGATTGCATGGACGTCGAGGCAATCTCGGAGACCACACCCAGTTGCCAGCCTGTGTGGCGTGGCGCAGAGTGAAAAAGTGAATGCGTTGCGTGACCCCCGAGATTACGCTCGAGAGGTCTCTGAGGCGAGGTCTAGCAGCGGATGCCTGCGTGGCGCGCCATGGAGAGAGAAGTGAATGCACTAATATTTCGCGCCGCCGAACGTAGCCGCGCAGCATGGTGCTGTTTGCCTACTGTTTGCCGCAACCGCTGCGTATGAACCTGTGGTGGTTATCAATGCAATAAACGATGGTTATCAATGTGTTGTTATCGTAGCAAGGCGACTACGCACTTATGAAGGCACGCGGCTAACCGCCAACACTGTGTTCAGTGCGGCGATAAATGCAAGGATACAGGTTTTAAGGGCACAATTACGCCCGAAGCGTTTCGGCTTTGCTGTCAGTCATGTATCGCATACGATTGCCGCTGAGGACCATGGCGGTGCGGACTGCGCCGCCTCGTTTTCGGTTAGACGTTAGCGCTGTTTTTGCTTATTTGCGTCGCGCATTTGTGGTGCTCGGAGCGCTGTCCGCATCGCCATGGTCCTCAGCGTGGCTCTCTGAGGACAGCCACGTTTTGCTTACATTTAGCGCGGCGTAACCAAATTGGAAATTTGAACTGCATGCCACGGTGACGTCTCCGCCGTACGTAGCCTTCACAGTGCAAGGCTTTGGAGGAGGAAGGGGAGCACAATGGAGACCGTGTTTGGTTTCCGATAACTCCGCTTCTGTTGAACGCATTGAAGTACTTTTTGCGGCAAAGTGATTCTGAAATAGCCTATTATCACTTCAAATGTCTTTCTCCACTTTGATAACAAGATTCAGATCCCCTTTAAATACATGCATCTCTATGGGGATTTCAAGGGGAATTTCATTTACAGTCGCTGACGGATTTTTCGGTCTCGAAAAATTCGGACTTGTTGGATATTCCGGACTTCATAAATGCACCGTCAGGGCAAATCTGATCGCCTCAAGCGTAGTATGACGCAGGGCATTATTAGAGATTTTTTATGCCGCTGGCTAATGTTTTTTTTGGGGGGTGGGGGGTGGACGAGTTTTTCGGACAATTTTTCGGTTCCTGCGAGGTCCAGAAAATCGGTCGGCAACTTAAAGCTAATGCATTTTCGCGACCGATTTTTCGGACGAATGTTGGCCCCCAAGTTAGATTTTCCGGACTAAACCGCTCGTTCCGAGCCGCACTACCCAATCTTGTGGAGTCCGCCATGTTGGAATTTCGGCTGGTTTGGCTAGGCTTGGTGGCTCCAGTGGCTTCCAAGATTTATAGGCGCATGCTGTCAATTGAGAGCGCACGCCAGCCTTCAATCTCGGAGGCCATATCCGCTCTTCCTTGGCTGACAAAACGCTTCGGGGTACGGCACTTTTTCTTTTTTCTTTGTTTTTTTCCGTTAGCACTATTGTCATAATCACTGAATGCGAGATCAGTTTAAAGTTTCGGTTGCTATTTTGCACGTGCCGTGTCCACAGAGCAGGTGTTCATCGGAGACCTCGCATCTTTGTGTGTGTTTGTGCAGCTTCGCATATGTGTGATCAGCCACACCTCCTGTCCCTTTTTCAGAGACAAGTGGTGCGAAGTAACGGGGCTCGTTTCTTCGATCTCCATGGCGATCTCCGCCAATGGAGATCGCCAATGCGGTGTCGCTCTTGACTGTATACGACGACGTCAGTTTTACGCAAATCCAAGAAAATCTGATCGCCTCCAAGCTTAGTATGAGGCAGGGCATTAGAAATTTTTTATGCCATCTTAAGGCTAATAAATGTTTTCAAAATTTTTTTTCAGGGGGGCCCCGGGGGGTGAGCAAGTTTTTTGGACTATTTTTTGGTTCCCGCGAGGTCCAGAAAATTTGTCAGCGACTGTACTTCGTTATATCCATTATTTCGTTATGTGATGTTTTGTTATAACAAGGTTCGAGTGCATTTAATGGAATCAAACTTAATTCGGACATATTTCGGCGCACATCGGTTAATTCGGTTAATTCTTGGTGCTTGACGAGAGCATCGTGCCGCAAAAGAGCAATAACGGCGCTAGGGTCCAACTGAAATGTATTGGTGCAGTCCGAATCGCCATCGTTTTCATCACCATAGTCACGAGCGGTAATCGTACGTGAACAACAGAAAAATCTGAACACTTCGTAGCTACTTGTACCTTTATAGCCTTTGATCTTGTGTTTACTGCTGCGCATAACACTGTGTTGGCCATGTGCTTTCATAACTGTGTATATATTGTTTCGTAGTTGTAGCTTATGGCATCTCCTCTGGGATCTTTTGCAGCAAACCCAGCAGCAGGTGCAGCAGCTTCAGCAGGTTCAGCAAGTGGCTGTGTCGCCCTCTGTGTCAACCACTGGCGCTCTGCCCGCAGGGCAGGCACAGCAGGCACAGCAACAGCAGCAGCAGCAGCCCATGTCTGGTATGGCAGCACTAGCGGCGGCTGCGGCTGCCACCCAGAAGATGACGACTGTCACCAGCACAACTGCAGCTGCGTCTCCGACATCAGCCATCCGGGTGGTCTCCCCCTCAGTCCTGGCTCAGCAGGGACTCAAGCTCAGCACCCTGCCCATTCAAGGTGCCTCCACCTCTTCTGTCAGAAGTGCAAATTTAGTGTCACCTTGAGCAAGTGTCCCTCAGTGTTGATGTCAGTCCGCACCGTCGCATGAGAAAATGTGGCGACACTAGGTGCAGAGAGGCACTCTAAGGTGAACGCGTTTGGTGAATTCGCTTCACTTTGTCTACTTCCTCCGAAGCCTCAATTACAGCCGTTGTAAGAGGTTAGGCCTCGGGTTATTTTTTTTTTTTGCATGTGTCTCGTGCAGGTATTAACAAAAGCAGCCTTTGCTCATGAGATGTGCATGTTAATAGTAATGACTGGCAGTAGTGACTGAAAGGCATAGTCTAGGTCAGCAGTACAGGGGGTTGTGGTAGGGTCGGTTTGATGATTGAAGTGTACAACAGGATTGTTTGTACGTGCAGGGAGCCCCACTGGTACTGGAACCGTCAGGCTAGCAGCCCCGGGCACTTTGCTCAAGGCGGGCACCACTGCAGGTGGCAAGCAGATCATCACTGTGCACAAAGGGGCTGCGGCCACATCCCAGCCTCAAATTGTCACCCTCGTCAAGACTACACAGGGTGTCACTTTGGCCACGGTGAGAAAATTCTGTGTGAAGTGATAGGCCCTATGCACTTAGCTGTTGTCTCCAAAATTCCCTTCCTTTCTTCGTTCCTAGCATTCGTTATTGTGTACTGTACAGGTTCTATTTTCACGTTGACTTGGGCCACGTGATTATCAACAGCAACGATAAGTTAGCAACGCTCGAGGAGCCTTTGGTCCAACTGGTCCAAACAGACAGACAGGAAAACTTTATCGGAAGCGAGTGAGTTTGGCCTCCTCTGGGTCCCTGGTCCACCGCACGATCCCATACTATGTCGAGACGGTCATGTTCCTTTTGTTCATGACATCGGCAGCCTGAGCCACTGCAGCAAGCTGCGATGTAGAGTCCGTAGAGGAGAGCAGGACCTCCCAGTCCTCCCAGCTTGAGATGGCGGGCTGTCCCTGCGGGGGTGGATCAGCAGGGCAGCCAAAAAAGATGTGGGAGAGTGTGGCGTGAGGGTCGCCGTATAGGGAGCATGTAGGGGAGGTGCCACAGTAGTGGGATAGCAGCTGAGGGAATGGGGAAGAGCGGGTCTGGAAGAGTCTCCAGAAGACCTATTGGGAGTGGGTAAGGGAGGGGTGGGGGAGGAGGGTAAGTCCGATGGTGGGGTACCTGCGTGAGCTCTGCAAAGCTGCGAGTGGTTTGATCGGTACTAACCTCTCCTGGTGTGTGTCTGTTCAGATGCCTAAGGTGAGCCTAATCCAGCAGGCTGGCAAGGGGTCACCACAGGGCAAGGTGATCCCCCAGGGGGCCACCATTGTCAAGCTGGTCACCACGCAAGCAGGCGGGACTTCTACCAAGCCCACCCTCATCACAACCTCGCAGGCACAGCAGCAGTCCACTTTGCTTGGTCTGGCGGTAAGTCTCGATAGTGTCTGTAATGTCTGTTTGGTTTTTCACTGCTGGAAGCTAGTTACAGGGACATCAACAGGAGCATTTGAAGACTGTTGTCTGTGTCGTGAAACAATGCACAGTTTTTGGGATTGGCCCAGCACACTGCCGAGCACACTGATTCGAGCACACTGCCTCCTGGAGCTGTTCAGTCAACATTATTTCTGCGGGAAACTTGGTTTGAGGCACATGATTTACTAAGAAGTGATAGCGAAGCTTCAACTTTGCTCGCTGACAGCACTCAAGAACCTACCAGAATTTGGTCTAATACAGACATGAGCCGCAGCTGGAGCCAGTTTCACTGCCTAGGTGATTTCTCTGCTGGTGGTGCCTGCTCAAATGGCTCCAACCTCTCTGCATAGCATCTAGCACAAGGCACAATCTCGCACACTGCTGCATTTGCTGTGGTAGTGCAGTTGTTGTAGAATTCTGTTTCTGAGCACAAGTTTGATTCCCAGCCATGGCAGCCATGTTCCATTAAGGGCCCATTGCAAAAATCTCCAAGTTGCCGAGCTGTGGGTGTGTCAGAAAATAAGTTTATCCAGAGCCACTTGCCACGGCCTCTCTTATGGTGCTTGTGCTGCGTTGCGGTAAACACTAAAATTCACTGGAAGAAGTGCGCATTCCTGACGGGGGTGGAATGTAAAATCGCTTGTGTACCGTTCTTTGTGTGCACGTTAAAGAAGCCCAGGGGGTCAAAATTAATCCGGAGCCCCCCGCTATAGGGTGCCTCATAATCAGATCGTGGTTTTGTCATTTAAATCCCAGAATTAAATTTTTTTTTCTCTTCGACTTCTCTCCATGTTGCTTTGTACACAAGTGCAGCGAGAAAGCACTGAGCTCTACCGTCATCATGGCACCAGTGGTGTTGCCGCGCATGCACTCTGGATGTGGTGAAATCTGTCTATTGATTAAAAATCAGGTTGACGAACGCTGCTGCTTATGAAGCATTTCTTAACCTCGCTATCTGCGTTTCAAACATGCTTGATTTGCTTGGATGTGCAGGGTGCAGCGGGCTCCAGCCCAAAGGTGACCATCCTGCGAACACTGCCTAGCAACATGGTGACAGTGGCAAAGCCTGGCTCGCCAGCGTCTGTTGCCACAGTGGGCAGCAGCCCCAAGCAACAGCAGACCATTGTGATAGCTGCGCCCAAGGCGGGTGGCCAGCCAGGGACCGCCAAGCTGCTCACGCAGGCAGGTGCCAAGGCAGGTCCTGGTGGCATCCTCGTGGTTACCACTCATCCGCAGGGCAAAGCCACCGTGGTGGGCACTTCCGCTGCCACAGTTGAGGCTGGCAAAGGTGAGAGATAGCTGGTGTTTCTAAAGAAAGCATGAAATGCTTATGCCTTCCATCACCAACTAAGTTATGGCAAAGCTCTTGTAGTATTGGCATGCAAAGGATAGTTTACAAAAGTTGCTAGGCTTCGGCTTCGCTTATTTTAACAGCGGAGCTGTTTAAGCCGGCCATTAGTCCATCCGTTGCGGATAAAAATGTGGGCCGATCTTGGCGGTAGTGCAGAGAGGTTCCAAGCGCAATGTGCTTGGCCTAGCCCAAGTACGTGGCCAATACCTTGCGATAGCCAATCGATAGCCAAATGTGTAATAGCTAATCGATAATCAATCAATAAATTCCAGAAAATGCTGGGGATGACTTGGTAGAGCTCAGCCTAGCCCAAATATGTGGCCAATACCTTGCGATAGCCAATCAATAGCTAATCGATCAATAAATTCTGGGAAATACTGGGGATGACTTGGTAGTGCATAGCCTAGTCCAAAAGCCAGGACTAGCTAGGTGCCCATCAGCTCCGCTGTCTCTTTAGGATTGTGCCTCCAGTGCAAGCTACGTAAATTTTTTTGAGAGCAGCATAATAGTTTTATTGATGAGCAATTAATTTTCCTGATTGGGTGTTGCCAAAACCTATTTTGTACTGTGGAGCTGTTATAGGAATTTCAAGATAAAATTGCCACCTACGTACCTTTTCGTTTTTGCATCTTTCCTTGCATATCAAACCTTAGCTTGTGGTGATACTAAACTGTTCGTGATTGCACAGAGTTTGTTTTTTAGCATGTCAATTTTGATTGTGTGCAGGTGCCAAAACAACATCGGTGAACGTGCTCCCACTGTCCGCCGGCGGTCAGCTCAACTCGGTCACCTCGCCAGGTGGTGTGAAGATGATTGTGGTCTCGTCAGCGGGCCTGACTGGCCAGCAAGCATTTACGCTGCTCACTACAGCTGCTGGTTCTCGTGAGTGCCAACCACTGTTTCTTCACTGCTGCTTCCATCTCTTGCATTACCAGCTCACCGGCTTGTTTGTGGCCACTGTTCTTGGTGTACTTGCTCTGAATTTATGTGCCTCTTTGTAAACTGTTGTGCACAATGTCTGGACATTTTAAAAATTGTAGAACCATGCTAACTAGGGGTGCGCGAATATAAAAATTTTCAAATGCGAATCAAATATGAATACTTAGTTTCGAATATCGAATAATGATATGCACATGCATTCATTAGCAAGTTGGTTAATTTGTTATGTTGGAACATTGCTATTACATTGTCGATGTTGTTAAAAAAGCTAGACTAGTAAGCCGTTATACTAAAACATTGTGTATTTGGCTCATGTTAAACTGGGAAATTTAGTCATTTCCACGAGCTGTCCTCGCCAGCCTGTGACGCATCAAATGCTCATATCTCTGAGGCATTTGACCCTGTGCCAGTCGTCGCTCATTGCACTTGCTGTCAAGCAATGAGCTCAGAATTAAATGCAACGCTAAAAGAAGGGGGGGGGGGGGGCAATACCCGTGTCACACGGGCACCCGCAAACTCCTTTAGGATAAGGGAGCGCAAAACTTCGTAAGGGAGTTTGACCTCAAGGAAGTTGTGGCCGTGTTGGCCAATAACAAGTTTTCAAAAGAAGCCGCCAGAGGCGCTATCAGCGGCGTTTGATGTTTGTAGAATTCCAAAAATGTAACTTCTAGTTACGTTCGTAGCTATTATAATTAACACTCCTTCCATTAAAAATACTATTTACTATATTTGATGCGAAAAACATACACCTCGCTAAAAATCAAAGTGCGCTCGCTAAGCATTGCCGTGCTGACAGCGACGCTAGCCACCCCATGCTTCTCTGTGTTCCTTTGCAGCGTGGCGAGTAGGCTCTGCAGGGCTCTGCGTTGTTTTACCGAAACAATACTCAACATTTCATGCACTGTGATCTCGTGAGCTTTTCTTTTATTTTGTGCACTGTGCCATGTCAGTCATGAGTGCCGGAGCGGAAGACGAAGTGTAGGCCTACAGGTCGAGAGTGTAGTCCAGCAGCAAGCATAAATGTTACTGAATTGTACTTGGAACGTTTATTTATTTCAACAGAACTGTTTTGAAAAACACTCGACATTATTTTTAATGCAAACCATAATTAAATTCTCAGCTTTACAACAAAAAGTATGGGCACGAGAGTACTCCCTTCAGCCGCTGAGGGAGATCGCCGATCTCCCTTGACCAAAAGCTCCGTTGAACTCCCTTAGTGGAAGGGCAACCGTGTGACATCGCATGCATCTCCCTCAAGATAAAGACGACGGAGTTAAAAGGAGTTTGCGGATGCCCGTCTGACAGGGGTATAAAGCTACTTCCACGAAGTGAAATTTGTCGAAACAGCAGAGCTGTGGTTGTCTTCCTTTTTAACGCTGTATGTGCAAGGGAAAACGTGCGACGGGGAACCCGCAAATGCACCTCGCACACGCAAAGGCGGGGAGCGGGAATGAAGTGCGCTCCAGGGGGGGGGGGCACACTTTACTGCGGCCGCACGCTCCCGCCGGACCGGAAAGCTCCGAGGGAAGGGATCTCCTGCCAGCTCGCGCCGAGCGGTTTCCATCTTTCGAAACCGCGTGCTGCACAGAAACACCTGCCCTTATACCCATCGCTTCTCCTCCTCGCGCCCTGTGCGGCCTCTCATTGGTCGCCTCCCCCAGTACGCCTCTCCTCCTCTGCTCGTCACGTGGCCTGTGTAACGCTTACGGCGGACGGCGAAGGGTCGACTAAGAACAGCTCCACTGTTAAAAAAAAAAAGTGCACCCTCACTGTTTGCAAACTCAAGCCCCTTGCTACTGAGAGACTGGCTTTCCCGCAAGGTTTAGACATGTGGTGGCTAAGTGTGCTTTGCAGGCGAACTACCAGCCCGAAATTATCACAATATTCAGCACAAAATCGCGCCAATATTCATAGATTAGATAGAAGCAAATGCCAGGATCAGTGTTTGCTACCGCACAGCTAGCAATATATTCGATTTGATTGAAATATTCATACCCAACCGAATATTCAAACATTTTTGCATATCCATTTTTTGAATCGAATAAGGATATTATATATACAGTAGAATCCCGCTGATACGTTTTTCACAGGACCGTAAAAAAGGCACAAAAAAAACGCAAGAGCCGAGAAACAGGAAAAATTGAGAAATGGGAGTAGTGTTGAACTGCACACAATATTATTTTAATTATTACATGCGAAAAAAGTTGTAGGTACTATATTAATAAGCATGGTGTTGGCACCCACACGTAAAGATGCACACATCGCACTCGATTAGCGCGGACACGCGCTGTCATACGCTGGCAGCGTGTGGAAGCGCCGCTGCAGAAGCAAGCGAAGTAACCTTCGTGCTGTTGTCTATCGCTTCAATGCAAACTGAGCGCCGAGAACACGCAGCACGCACGAAGCTACGAGCCGCCGATGCACCTACACTGCCTAGACTCTGCCCCAACGCAGATCGCTTTCAAGATACAGCCCGCGCGCGAGCTGTATCCCTCCTTCCTTGCTCCCTCGCTGGTGCCTCGAGCGCAACGGAAGAAGGCGCGCTTCCTCCCTGCTTTTCTTTCTCGCACATGCAGCATACGGTGCGCGGCGACGGCGTTATCACCCTTGGACTTTATACGAAACACCTATGAGCCAAAACCAATTTTAGGGCCACAACTCGTCATAGACACCATCTTTAGATAGCAAATACGGATTCAAGGGCCATACTTTTGCTGGCGGACACCGAAAATATGTCGTAGTTGTCACCCCCGGCACTTTCTGCAGCTAATGCCATCGTCAAGCCACCAAGCCAAGCGACATGAAAAGTTGAAATGGCCGCTCGGGTCGGCGCGAGGTGGCAGTTTGCAACGTATGATACAGGAATGGTCCCACAGTTGCGACGCAACAGCAGGGTTACCAATGCATTGGGTTCTATGGGAGCTGTGCCGGGACCGGCCGAAAACGACGTAACAACCAGAAAAACGCAGCACCCAGGAACGTAACAGGGGGGTTCTACTGTCTAATATTCGATAATGATCGAACTTTTCGAATATTTGCACACCCCTAATGCTAACCTGCTATGTAAGTGGGAGATGTGTACACAAATAGGTGCGAAGATAGTGTGAATTGAGGTTGTGGTGGGCAGCTTTTCAAAGGAAGATTGTCTCTTTTTTATTTGTGAATATAAATTGATGAAACATCCCCTCCATATCTATTGCGATGTGCTAAATTAAAATATAGTTTTTTTCTCGTACTATGTGTGGTTCTTGAGGTCAGGAATCAAGGTGTTTTGCAGAACTGTTTGGGAACCCCTGCGCCTATGAGAAGTAGCAGCACTTGCGTGGTACCATTTGTATCGCATGGTATAGGCTTTGTGCTGAATACACTTGCAGGACTCCTTCACTTGTAGGGGATGTAGTGCAGGCCCCTCTCATATGAAATACCTTGCTTGTTCAGAGCCAGTTCAACGTGGAATTGGCTCTGCATAGCACATGGTAGTTGGAATTGTTTCTTCACGAGGTAATTTACCTGCTTTGCTGTTAACCCACTCGATCTTGGGAATTGCTGAGTGGTTGAACGGTTTGTGCTTGCATAGCTGAGGTCTAATGCTTGTATGCATTTTCTTGCAGGGCCTGGTCTGTCGCAGCTGACGAGCAACAGTGCTCCTATTACGATCACCATGCCATCTGGTCGGGGTCGGGGTGCAGGGGCCGGAGGCGGACAGATTGTGGCACTGCCTGCACAGGGGTTGTTGCCCAGTGGGGGAGCCATCACAATTCAGACCAAGCCTGGCGTGAGCCCTGCTCAGAAAGTACTCACGATTGTGACGACAACCAGTTCGAACACTCGCACATCTGCCCCACTCTCTATGGTCACGCAGGTACCTAGAGTTTGCTCTTGCTGTCGGGCACTGTTTGCATGACTGTGATGTTTTCATTTCATTTTACTTGCTTAACTCCCTGCCTGAAGCACACATGCTGCAACAGAATTGTGAGTTGGCAAAATACAGTTAAACCTGCTTATAACGAACCTCCATATAACGAATTCCTGGATATAACGAAGTTTTTCGATTCCCCGCCGTTACTCCATAGAAGCACATGTATTTGAGACCTCTACGTAACGAAGTGGCAGCGGGAGACCCCCTCCATATAACGAATTATCCCCGCCGACAACCTAGAGATTTCGCCCCAAATTTTGTCATTTTTATGCGAGCAGCAACCGGAAGCACCTTCTCCGCAGCGACGGAATGCGAAGTGAGCGCACGTGTGCGAGGCGGGCCTGCATCCCCCGACCCGGCGATCTTGCCGCCACGGGCGTGACCTTTCCCTCTCCCTTCATTCAAACCTGATCCTGCCGCTTGCTGCAGCTGGCCTAACCCGCCAAGCCGGCACTCTCCTTTTCCAATTGATGTTGCCGACGCGCTCGCAGACGCTGTGACACATCACACTCGATGAGCGCGGACACGCGCTGTCAAACGCTGGCGGCGTGTGGAAGCGCCGCTGTAGAAGCGAGCGAAGTGACCTTCGTGCTGTTGTTTATCGCTTCAATGCAAACTGAGTGCTGAGAACACACAGCACGCACAAAGCTACGAGCTGCCGACGCACCTACACTGCCTAGACTCTGCCCCAACGCAGATCGCTTTCAAGATACGGTCTGCACGACCCGCCGCGCAGTACGTAGTTGATGCCAGAGTACAGTACAATGCCGCCCGCTATCCCTCCCCCCTCGCTCCCTCGCCGGTGCCTCGAGCGCAAGAGAAGGCGCGCTTCCTCCCTGCTTTTCTTTCTTGCGCGCGCGAGATTTGGACACCGTCGTCGGCCTCCTTGCACGTTTTCACTTGCACATACAGCATACAGCGCGCGGCGACTTCGTTATTGCCCTTGGACTTTACACGGAACATCTATGAGCCAAAACCAATTTTAGGGCCACAACGCGTCATAGACACCATCTTTAGATAGCAAATACGGATCTCAAGGGCCATACTTTTGCTGGCGGTAACCCAAAATACATCATAGTTGTCGCCCCCGGCACTTTGGTCGGCCAATGCCATCGTCAAGCCACCCAGCCAAGCGACATGAAAAGTCTAAATGGCTGCTCGGGCCGGCGCGGGGTGGCAGTTCGCAACGTATGATGCGGGAACGGTCCCACAGTTGCGACACAACAGCTGGGTCACCGATGCATTGAGTTCTATGGGAGCTGTGCCGGGACGGGCCACAAACGACGTAACAGCTGGGAAAACGCAGCACCCGCGAACGTAACAGCGGGGTTCTACTGTAACACTATACGTCGCTACGACACCATCGTGACGCTTGCTCTTCGTTTCCGATGCCTCGCTGCTTGTGCGAAACGACACGCGTCCACGCATCCAGTGCGTGGTGTGACATTCCAAGGATGAGTGCTTCGACGAAAGCGGAAAACAGGTGCGCGTTACAATCGAGGGCGCGCAAAATCGAGTAAATACGGCAAGCGTTTCTTTTTCGAATTTTCGTGCCGAACCTGCATATAACGAAATCCTCCTTATAACGAAGTTTTTCGGGAATTTGTCAATTTCGTTATACCCAAGTTTAACTGTACCACCGTCTAATGTTTTATTATTGAATCTGGAGACAATTGCAAGAACAATAAAAAATTGAAGCTAAAATAAATAAGTAAAAACATTTACGCTGTAATTGTACAGATGCACTAGCGGCATGTCGCACTGTCCGCTGTTTTCCAGACACTAGCCAGCGCTTCATGTGTCCTGCTTTTTTTTTCTTCTGTCCGTGTCAACGCTTTATAAGCACCTGTCTTACCAACAGGCCCAAATTGCCACCCCTGATATAAGCCCCACCAATCCAGTTTTTGTCCTTCTGGACCTTTTTGACTAAGTTGGGTGCACATCCTTTTAGCAGAAATTCACTTGCTGTGGTACAATGAGTCAGCCTTGTTGAGTGTCTGTGCTTGGCTTGCAGGCACTGGGTGGTAGCCTGTCAGCTGCTGGTGGTAAGGTGATGCTGATGGCTACTGGTCAGCCAGATTCAGCCGGCGGTGGAGTCACCTACACAACATTGCCCTCTTCAGCTCTTGTCCAGGCTGCTGGTAAGTTTCTGCTGTAGTTAAAATTGGAATTCTAACCTCTGTGTGGTAGTATGCACATCACACACCTCAGCAGTGACCCCTTTGAAGAAAGGAAATGAACTTGATTTGAAGGCTGTGTTTTTGTGTGCTGCAGACTAATTGCTATTTATGGGATGCTGGAATGCCGGACTTAAGCAGCAGCAGCACTTGTTGCAACATCTCGTGGTGCGTTGTTCAACCACTAGATGTTAAAGGAGCTTTTATGTTTGTTTTGTATGCATTCTCATCATTATAAAGGAAAAACAAGTTACTTGTCACAGTTGACGCTCATTACAGTCAACTGTAAAAATCTAACGAAGATTCATTACAGCCAACGTCCAATATTTTTTTTACTCCCTAGGGGCCGCGAAAATGTCAAGAAAATCGGCGTCCCAAAAAAAAAGAAAAAATAATCAGACATGTCAATGTAGTTAATATGTCAATGTTGAATCAATGTCATACAGCATTTAAATGTTACAGGAGCTGGTCCGGACGAAATGAGTTCAATTAACATTAAATTAGTAGCTCATCTTATCGCCCGCCCGTTACCTCATGTTACGAATTTAGTATTTAAAGGGAGTATTTCCAAGTCATCTAAAAAAAAAAGGAAAAATTATTCCAGTAGGGTGACTGCTCCTGCATTTCTAATTATCGCTCTATAGCTATTCTTCCTTTCTATAGCAATGTTATCGAAAAATGTATTGAAAAGCGCCTAACTAAATACTTCTCAAAATTCAACATTCTTTCGCCAAATCCAATTTGGCTTCAGGGTAGGTTCCTCGACTGCCTGTGCTATACTTTCTTTCAATGATAAAATAAAAAGCGCTATAGATGCCGGTTTCTACGCAGGATCAGATTTTATCGATCTGTGTGTTCTGGAGCTCAATTTGCTTTGAAGCGATAGACAACACGGTCACTTCGCTGGTTGCTGCTCCCACGTTTCCTCACGCCAGCGTTTTGACAGGGAGGGTCCGTGGTCATCGAGCTTGATGTGTTCATGTTTGCTGTGTGCGTTGACACCATGCTCGTTGATTTAGTTAGCAAGCAAATGTTTACAAGCTCATATGGCAGATAAAAGTACTATCCTTACTTCGTATGGCTCTCTGCTAATTTGCTATCGCAATCGATGCTTTGCCTTTCGGGGGAACTGCGACTTTTTTTTTTTTTTTCAGTAAAATAAACAAAAAATGCTCAGGCGGGAACTTTAGAAAGTTGTGATAATGATTATTTCTTATTTGCACGGCTTACAAATTATGGTGCATTTTTAAACTTTGGGAGCACCAATATGAGTATACATGTTACGGATGCCTGTGACGTGTAATGGTGCTGATAATAGAAACTTACTTGATGCCGTTTGTGATTGCTGTTGTCTGCTTCGCAGCCCAGCCGACAGCTGTGGATGCAGTGCTTGATGAGAGTGATCTACAGGTGAGACACCAAGGCTTCATTTGCCTTGCACGCAGGGCAAAGAGTAATACTGTGGTATTTCATTTTCTTAGGAAGCATAGCAGCTGTCTCGCACAATGTAAACATATTGTCGAATGTACAGGTTTGTTTCTTGGAGTGACTTGGGCTCATTTTGTTCATGGAATGACGGACAGTTTAAAGGCAGTGAAAAACTCTTACCATATTAGGTCGAGCCTTAATACCTGAAGAGTAGTAGTAAAAGGCTTGTCAGTTTTAATCGCAACATTGAAATAATCGCGAGTGCTTATGCCAGCAAGGCTGGACTGCCACTGAGCAGTTGGGAACATGTAGGAAATTAAATGCTGGTTTCACTGGCTGCCATTGATTCCTTTGATAGCTTTGGACACTTTTGTGTGTGTTATTCCCTTGGAGCACAGTTACGCATTTTGGATGCTTGGGTCGCAGAATATACTACAGCATGCTGAAATTGCTGCAAATGTCACTGCATCACAGATTCTTTGTTGCCTTTTTGAGAAAAAATTGCATTTGGGATGCAGGCATGGTTTAAAAATACAGTGGAACCTCGATTATACGTCCCCCGGTCATGTGACGACCCGCATTTTACGACGAATTGATTTGGTCCCGACAAAACTCCCATAGAAATAATGTATTATTAACTTCTATTACACGACACATTTTTACGCTGACCCGCTTCGTAAGACGCCTCTCTGGTACTGTCCGAGAGAAGTTTCTAAGCAGACGCATTCTGGCACGTAAGCACACTGCAACAGGCTGATAACGGGTGCGCAATACCGTATTTACCCGAATGTAACGTGAGGGGCGACTTTCCAGTCACGCGAAATAAAGAAAATAAAACCGCTAATGTAACGCAAGATGAATGAAAATGAAATGGTACCTTTATTCAAGGAATCGCAATTTGGAAATGTTCTCTTCACTCATCATGGTCGTCTGAACAGAAGACGGTGCTTTCCTTGGGTGATCTTCTTGTGCGATCACTTTCGTAGATAGATTCACTTTCGCAAAATTTCACGCTCGCACTGAAAGCGTCCTCGATAAGTGTTTCCGGCACTGTCCTAAACTCGCTATCAGCGCAAAGAGAGCTGTCGGCAGTGTACTTTAAGGGGCTTCGCGAGCCGAGTCTCACGAAAGTGAAAGTGAAACTATCTCCAAAGTGATCGCCTGAGAATTGTCATGTTCCGTGCCGTCGAGCTTGCTTGAGATTTAAGTACTTGACTGCACAGTCGTGACTGCACAGTCATTTCATTCTGGGTCACTACCAAGCCACTTCAAGTTGCACAGAGCTTTCCTGACTGGCCTTGCATTTAACGCTGGTCCTGCCATCTGTGTTGGCGTCGAGACACCAAGCCACGGCGATCTTTCCCAGCTCCTTGGTCATCAAAATTGCTCGTCACTCGAAGCAACCATCATAGCGAATGCACTGCGTCACCGTAATGTCGCAAATGAATGGAGTTGAACCGCAAAATGCCGTAAAGTATTGCAGCAACCAGCCACAAGCACACCGAAAACAGCGTCGATTCCAACCAAAAACAAGTTATGACTTCAGTCGACTTGTCTATGGATTGGATCGAGCCGTAAAGTTACAGGTTGCCAACGTAACGCTGAAAATTGCGGGATTTAGACTGTTTTAAAATGTCAATTTTGTCGTTATTCGACTGTAACGCGAGGGTCGAGTTCAAGCAACGAAATCGTGAAATAAGAAACTCTCGTTACAATTGAATAAGTACGGTAATTTTTTAATAATTTAATATACCTTCCTTGGAAGCAGTGCAAGTCCGTGCTGCGGGCTTAATCAGGCGGTCTGTACCCGTTTTTGGGCAAGACTGAGCGTCACTGCCTGTATTCTTAGTTTTTCGGTTATACGACGCCTGGATTATACGACAGTTTTGCGTGGTCCCGTCAATGTCGTATAATCGGAGTTTCACTGTAACTAGCTTTTCGGGTGCATGACCTTTAATGCTGAATATTCTTCAGTTGCATTTTTCAGCCAATATAAAGCAACTTTGAGAAAAGTTACATATTTTGGAATTTATAAAGGCCTTGCTCAGCTGTCTTCTATAAACAAGCGAGCTGGAAACTTTGAGGCAGCATGGATTTTGCTGTAAGTTTACCTTTCGTGTGGATAGTTGGGCAGTGCTTGTCCTGTTTTATTATCGACTTGGGTTTCTCACGAGCAGGGCTTTGTGTGCGGCCTGCTTTGCTTCCAGGTTTGCTGCTACTGACATGTAAGGCACTTGACTAATGCTTTGCCGATTTTTCAGGGAGTTCCTATGGAGACTGATGCTGACAGCACTACAGATCCTGCAACCATGCAGTCTGCTCAGGCCTTGCTTGACACCATGGTGCCTGTCAAAATCACTGCTGAAGGTGTTTGTGACGATGGAGTCCAATCTGCTCAAGCTTGCACAGATGGCATTCACTGTGGTACACCGGAGCCTTGCACAGATGGCGTTCACTGCGGTACACCGGAGCCTTGCACAGATGGCGTTCACTGCGGTACACCGGAGCCTTGCACAGATGGCGTTCACTGCGGTACACCGGAGCCTTGCACAGATGGGGTTCACTGTGGTACACCGGAGCCTTGCACAGATGGGGTTCACTGTGGTACACCGGAGCCTTGCACAGATGGGGTTCACTGTGGTACACCGGAGCCTTGCACAGATGGGGTTCACTGTGGTACGCCGGAGCCTTGCACAGATGGCATTCACTGTGGTACACCGGAGCCTTGCACAGACGGTGTTCACTGTGGTACACCAGAGCCCTGTGCAGATGGTATGCATTGTGGCACACCTGAGCCCTGTACAGATGGTATGCATTGTGGCACACCCGAGCCCTGTACAGACGGTATGCATTGTGGCACACCCGAGCCCTGTGCAGACGGTATGCACTGTGGTACACCCAAGTCCTGTGCAGATGGTATTCACTGTGGTACACCCGAGCCCTGTGCAGATGGTGTTCATTGTGGTACACCTAAACCATGCTCAGATGGCATCCATTGTGGCACTCCAGAGGACTGTGACTCACCAGAGCAGCCCCGCTGTGCCAGCCCAGAGCCTCCATGCACAGTGTCCCCTGTGCTTCACAACAAGTCCCTGCTGCGGCCTGTGCCCATGCGCTTGGGTGTGTGTGTGGTGGCCTGTTCGGACCAGGGTGAAGGGGGTGAGGGTGACAATGGACAGCCGCCGGGTGATGACTCAGCACCGGTTGACAGTGGGGGTGGAGGAGAGGGGGAGGAGCCACCGGGGCAGGGAGATGACCCACAGGAGCCACCAGTACCGCCTCCACCGGCGGACTCAAGTGGCGGGGGTGATGAGCCACCGGAAGAGCAGGGATCCGGTACCCCAGATGCCGCCCCTGCTGATGCACCTGAACAAGAGGAAGAAGAAAAGCGTGAGTCTCTCTGACTATCATCACTGTGCTCAGTGTGATCTGAAATGCAGTGTGGTCAGTCAAGTGGAAATTGAATCAAGTGGAAATACTGCGGTCTGTTTTGTGTGCATTACTATGACAAAGAACATTGCTGGGAAGTCTCCTTTACTTTTTTTATATGCGCTTTCATCAGCTCAACTTCTCTTGTGTGGGCTTCCTCTTCAAATGAGCTCTGACTGGAGCTTCTGTGTCTTTGGTCGCACTGATGTAAGTGTGCGCTAAGTTGTCTAATAACGAGATTGATGTTTTTCGAACTTGCTGATCCCTTGTCTCTCTAACACATTTTCTGTGAGGGCACATGAACGCATCCACTCTGTGTGAAAGGGCCCTTGGAAATTTTTAGCGCTAGTTCAGCTTAACAACAAAAAAGTACATTGAAAGGGATAACGAGCATATGAGAAAACTGCTACTGCATGACGGGAACAGCACCCGGGGTGATACCAGGCGTGTCAAAATGCTGGCACAATGAGAAATGCCAGCCGTGGTGTTACAAGCATTGCACCTCGATGGTGTAAGAGATAAGACCAACAGAAAAGTGTTGGCACTTGTCAATGCCCTATGAAAGGATTACATAAGTTTAACTTGACAATTACTATTCGTTACTCTCAGACCAGTGTGTGCACCACGGTGTGGTATGCACACAGCTCCTCAGCAGAAATGCTAATGTGCGTGCACTTCTGGCAGTGCCAGTTAAGCAGTGCATGACAGTGTGCCCACTTGGCTTTGTTGTGTTTGCAGTCAAACGCATTGCACATCTCTGGGGGCCTTCTAACCCTCCACACACTAGCTGCACATGTGCTGTCGTCGTGCCTCAAGTGCTCATATAATGTTTATCACAATAAAGTGCACTGAATGTTCTGGAACAAAATGAAAGTTCCAGCCTGAAATGACAGTTCTGGCAGTAGGTGTGGTAGTGCATAAACCCTGTGCACACCAAACCTGCATCTGGCAAATTATACGTGTTTTTGCCTCTCGGAGCTAATACTACATTCACTCGTATGCAGTGATGCATGCCAATGGTCACTTGAATCTTTTTTTTTTTTTTTTTTTGATCCTGGTGGCCACTTCTGAACAAAAGGGCATCTCTCCAATCTCTCCAATGCTACTCACTGCATGCTTGTGAAAAGTTAGACTTGAAAGGATTAGGTTCACCAACCCTTGTGGGAAGTTTTGTTGACCTTGCTGCAGGCAATTGCTTTTTGGATTCAGAGGATACATGCTTCCAGCGAAATCGTTAAATACAAACCCTGTCTATGTGTTGAATCATTCTTCTAGAAGAATGCATCTCCTCAGGCTGGACCTACTAACCTAACTCGTTACTGCTATTGCTTTTTGATGCATTTCCTGAGCTAGACGTGTGCCAAATTTGCGTGCTGTCATTCTGATTGCATCTGTTTCTCTTAGCCGAGGGTGAAGGTGAGGAGTCGGCCGCAGGCGGCCTGTCTCTGGAGACACCTGGTGCACTGCCTCCTGACCAGATGTGTGTAGATGACCCACCCCCTCAGCAACCACCAGCACCAGCTGAACAAGCAGCTGACGGAGGCAAGTTGCCTTTCTCGTATATCTGTCCAAAAAGGAAAGAACATGCTTCTTTGGAGCATTGCGGTTTTGGAGGCGAACTTGTTTTCTGGGCTAAATTATAATGCAGTCAAATCCTGATAATTGGAACTCGAAGGGGCCCGAAAATTTGTTCGAATTAAAAGGACTCATTTTTGAAGTATTCGTGCACCATAGCATGGGACCTGCGAACGGTGCGAGTTGTGACACAACGCGGGCGTGCAAGCACATAGCAAGCGAGGGCCCTGAAGCTGCCCACGTCTGCCAACGCTCCGCTTCCCGATAACGGCCGGAAATGAAACTTCAGGGAGTGGCCGGCGCCGACACAGCGACAGCGTGCGCTGGGACCGTCGAAGGTGAGGGAGGAGGGGGGCAGGGAAGTGGATTTGGCCTCAGCAACCCCGTCGCTTCGGTGGCTCTCCTCGCACTTCCTTGCAACTCCCTCACCTTCGACTGTCTCCGTGCGCGCCTGCGACCGTGCCGGCGCCGTTGCTCCGTGGGCAGTTACGTTGGCCGGACTGGGCCTCTGCTGTTGCTTCCCTCTGTGCCGCAGCGTTCAAGGTCAACACATGACCAGGGAATAGAGGAAGCAGAAATCAGAAGGGTTCACTGCCATTTTCTCCGCGTGGTTGAGACGTCTGCAGGTACACGCTTATTCCGGCGCAACGTAGAAACGGGGACTTTGCCGTTTGAGAGAGTGAAATTTCCGGCGCGGTTCTTTTTCTTTTTTTTCTCTTTTTTTTTTCTCTCCGCGCGGCATTGAGGGGTCTCGCCTAAGCTTTTGCTCTATGACGTTGTCAGAGCAATGCTGGTCGGAGGCGCCGCCACGTGATTTGGTGCACTGCTGAGAGCATTGTCGTTGCGGGGTATGTTCGATTTAACCGTCACGAATGCTTTCACGTTCGAATTACGTACTGGGTGTTTTTGCCCATTGGAATGCACATAACTTTGACGGGACCACAGCGTCAGTTCGAATAAACCGGAAGTTCGAATTAAGTGTGTTTGAATTAAGGAGATTCGACTATCTTCGTTCCTTAATTTTGTATGAACCTTACGAGTGATGAGTTTCAATGTGGTGCACTAATTAGTGTAAAGTGTGGATCTGTAGCATGGACCGATAGTTCGTCCAAAGCAGTCTTCTCAGTCAGTCATGGATGTGTCGGGACCCCTTGTGGACCGTTGGAAGTGATGGGGGGGAACCCTTGCATTGAGGAAGCGCAGGAGAGAGGGGGGGGGGTTCAAAGGTTTATTTTCTTTTCGACAAGCAAAATTGGCAAGGAACACTGACGTCTTTTATTTATTTTCTTTATTATCCTGTGCGGATTGCTGTTGCAGTTCTGGGAATGAGTCACGGCTAAACTGGCCTCCAAAAAACACGCAATTTTTGTTCTTTCCCTGCAAATATCGACATTTTCGAATATGAATATTAAGCTTTGAATATTGATTAATTATATGCACATGCATTTATTAGCAAGTTGGGTTAATTATCTTGGAGAATTGCAATTAGATTGTCCGTGTTACAAAACTAGACTAGTAAGCCATTATACTAAAACATTGTGCATTAGGCTCGTGTTAACTTGGAAAATTGAGTGATTCTCACTAGCTCTCCTTGCCAACCTGTGCCTTATTCATCATCATCAGCCTATAGTACTATTTATGTCCACTGCAGGACGAAGGCCTCTCCCTGCAATCTCCAATTACCCCTGTCTTGCGCTAGCTGATTCCAACTTGCACCTGTAAATTTGTACCGCATCAAATGCCTGTAAGCTCGGAGGCATTGATCCTGTGCCAGTCGTCGCTCATCGCAATTTGCTCAGAATTGGGGGTGGCGCTCAAAAAAAAAATGTAATAAGTGTACACTATCTACCCGCAAACCCGTGCCCCTTGCTACTGAGGCTGGCTTTCCCGCATAGTTCCGGCTTTTAGCCGCTAAGTGTGCTTTACAGGCGAGATTTTGCCAGCAGCACGAAATTGTCACAAAATTCAGCACAATATTGCCCCAATATTCTTAGATTAGATAGAAACAAATGCTTCTACTACTTCTTCTTTCTGGGGTTTTATGTGCCAAAACCAGTCCTGATTATGCGGCACGCCGTAGTGGAGGGCTACAGATAAATTTTGACCACCTGGGGTTCTTGTACTACAACGCAAGCACATGGGCGTTTTTGCATTTCGCCTCCATCGAAATGCGGTCGCCGTGGCCGGGATTCGATCCCGCGACCTCGTGCTCAGAAGCACAACGCCTTAGCTAACACTGCGGTGGGTAGAACAAGAACCGTGTTTGATCCCGCACAGCCAGCAATATGATCGATTTGGATTGAATATCTGTATCCAACCGAATATTTGAGCATTTTCGAATATCTATTTTCCAAATCGAATGAGGATATTAAAAATTTTAAACTATGCTAGACCCTTGGTCAGCTCATTTGGCAAAGCGGTTGCCTCGGAAAGGTGAACTCTGCAACTTTCTTTGAGGAATACAGATGCCCTTTCTTTGTCGCTTTGTGCTACTTTGTGGATGCCAATTTTTCAAGCAAGATGATTTCAATGTGGGATACTACATGCACAGACAGTGGTTGAGATGTGTTGTGTACCTGTGCAGTGATGTCGGCAGAGGCTGAACCACCTGCGGAAGCCACTGCTGTATCTGCCGCTGCTGCTGCTCTTTCCGCTGCTACTGCTGCTGCTGCTGCTACACCTACTACTACTGCTGCCGCTACTGTGGCGGGGGCTGAATCTGCAATGTGTGCGGACCCCCTGACCACGTTGGCGTCGGCAGCAGTCTCGACAGCGAGCAGCACACCTCCAACTCCTGCTCCAGTGCTTGCGGCTGCTGCTGCCACCAATGGCCTAGCAGCTTCCATCAAAACGGAAGAGGACGTCAAGCCGCCGGTAAGCACCTGCTTGGTCAGTTGAAAATTTTTGGGAGTCGTGCACAAGGAAGTGCTGGTTTGTGCCATGGTTACCATTAGGTGTGTGTGCATTGCTTTTATTTAAGAAAACCTGTGACGGATGGTTGTACAAGTGCGCTTAGTTGACAAAAGAATGTGAAGCAGTTATAAATAAATGCAATGGGAGAAAGAATTTTAGGTCCACTGCCCAGTTCTGCATGTAGGCACCATCGCAAAAAAGTGAACTGCCAGCTAGCCTTTAATTTACAAGGAAATCGCAATAATACAAGATTTCTTAATTCGAATTGGCAGATAATTCAAACTGCCTTGTTGGTCCAAAACCTTATGTATAGAGAAAAACTCCCCCGAATTCGAACTCCAAAAACCGCACGACGGCTATTTCGGAAAATTTTTTTAATCCCATGGACCACTTTTCGGACAAACCCAAGCCAAAGGTGAATGTTCAATGCGTTGCTAGCCACTATAATATCGCCTGCTGTAAAAATGATGAGAAAAGACGCGCGGGACGCCGAGACCGAACTGGAGCAAGCAGAGTGACGTGTGCCCTCCTTTCCCATCTGGCTTAAAGGCTTGCATGTCAGGAATTCGCTTGCATTTCCCTTTTTTTTTTTTTTTCATTTTACGCTTTGTTTTCAGGGATTGGTCAGGAGAAGTGGTGGGCAGCTTTTAGGCGAAAATGTCGGCCTTAGTGAAATAAAAAAATTCCGCCTCCATTTCACCTGTCAAAGTGGATGTACAGCGAAGCTGTTGCCGACGTCACACAAGCGGTCACCACAAGGCGTCTCACCGTTGAGATCATCAATGTAGCGTCTACGACATCGTTCGCTTCCTTTCCATTGGTGCTTTGATGCCGTGGTGCACGTTCGCGGCGCCCATACGCTTCCGCATAATTCATGTTCATGAAGTAAACGTCGTAATTTTTTAGCAATGTTGCCCTGATGTCGATTATGGTCGCAGCATGCTCTGCGTGACTGATGCAACGGACAGAGCGCCAGCTCATCAAGGACAGATACATTGTGTGCACGCGTTCGTCACGCGTGCACGCAGGTGTGCCCGGAGTGCAGCATATATCCTCATTCTAGTAGACCCTCCGCCTGGTGCGAGTGCGTTATTGAATTAATTTAATTTCTCAAAGTGCGTCACAAATTTTGTAAAGTGCGACTTACACATAACCTGCAGACATGATAGCATCGGATTGTAATTTGAACCTATTGAGGAAACATAATTCTGTTACACTGAAAGTTCCAGTACGCACACATTTTTCTTTGTCGACGCGATGGTGTACACGCACGAATGCAGAAAATTTGCCGGGGTAGCAATATACTGTACAGCTTGCTGTAAAAGCAGTGGTTAAGACAGATTTGTTGGTTGTAAACTAAGAGAGTGTCCTTCTTGGTGCATTGTGGACTTGTGCCATTTAGGTTAATGAATATGCTCACCACATGCGCAGGTGGAACTAAAAGCTACTGCACCTGCACCACCATCAGCCAGCAGTGGCAAGCGTGACGGCATGTGGTTCGACGTGGGTGTGTTCAAGGAGACGTCGTGCCTCGTTTCACACTTCTACCTACCTTCGGAACAGTCGGAGCAGCAAAGAAAGGATGAAACAGATGTGGACGTTGTGTCTCTAGGTGCCCATTCAATGCTGCAGAAGCAGGAGCTGCTGCCTGGGACAGCTTACAAGTTCCGAGTGGCTGCCATCAATGCATGTGGCCGGGGCCCCTGGAGTGAAGTGTCTGCATTCAAGACGTGCCTGCCCGGATACCCTGGCGCGCCCTCGGCAATCAAGATCAGTAAGGGTCCTGACGGTGCTCATCTCTCGTGGGAGGCACCTCAGGGCAATCCTGGGGATGTGACCGAGTACTCGGTGTACCTGGCAGTGCGGTCAGCAACGACAGGGGACGGTGCAGGTCCTGCCAAGACAGTGACCTCGAACCCATCGCAGTTGGCATTTGTGCGAGTTTACTGTGGACCCCAGGCAGCCTGCACAGTGGCCACAGCTTCCCTGGCATCGGCACATGTGGACACCACCAGCAAGCCAGCCATCATATTTCGCATTGCGGCCCGCAACGACAAGGGGTATGGTCCGGCGACCCAGGTCCGGTGGCTGCAAGGTACGTGGGGGTGCATTGATGGCAGCTTGTTGTTGCTGAGTAGCAAATTGTGTTATGGTATGGTGTAGGGAAATGCAGAGCGCATGCAAGCACATGTTGTTGTAATGGAAGTACATTCAATTAAAGGGAAATGTTAAGTGCATTGTTCGTTTCCATTGTGCAGCTTCCCTTTGAAATGTACTGCTTGTGTGTCGGGGGTTTTTTTAGGTGTGCATTTCTTCTGCACTTGCCGGTAGTTATGCTAACCAGCCTCGCAGCACTGGCATAAGATCGTGCAGATATTGCACAAAAGATTATATATGGGAGATGGGCTGTGCCTAATACATGGCTGGTGTGTTGCCACAATTTCTGAATGTTTAAAAAAAAAAAAGCATGTTCTTGAGCTGCGAAAGCATAGTTGGAAACGGCAGCGTTTTCTTTGTTCAGATGGTGTGGCACTGAGTGCTGGCCGAGGAGCTGGAGCGGCTACAAAACGACCGCCGTCTGATGGGTGAGTCCAAGACAAATTTCTTTGTTTCTTGGCACGGAAGGATGAAATTTGGTACACACACTGCAAATCGCATTGAGGCGGCCTTCAACAGTGGTTGAATAAGGGATGTTGTTGGAGCTAGCATTTGAACAAGGGGACATGTCATCATCAGGGCAACAACTGGTTTCCTTAGCAGGATGTATGCATGGTGTAGCTCACTGTCTGGGTACACACTGCCGATATGGCTACGTACTGCTGCTGGTACTTCCAAGAAGTAGAGGTGACAAGAATGGAAAAGGATGAGCTGACATTAATCCTGTGGTCCTAGTTTTCTCAGGAAGCAGGAACTAAGAATATACAGGGTACAAGTAACTTTACCCAAACTTTAAAAATATACAAATGTAACGTAGCTGAACCGAACCAAGGTTATGTTGTTTGCAGTCGCTTGGAGATACTCGGATTATTTTTGCATTCCGCCTAATTAGATAATTGGTCTTAATTAAATCAACTTCTCAAATATTATAATTAGATGAAAAGTGTCAATGAGAAAATTGTAGAGCAACATGAGAAACTGCCGATAGAGCTTTCTGTTGCAGAATACGTGCTGCACAAAAGTGTTTTTCTGAGCGTGAAAGATGCCCGCGAATACACAGTGCCTCGAGCAGCCAGTCGCGCGGCAATTTTGAACACAGTAGAATGTCGGTCGGCAACGATCCCAAGCCTGGACGACCTTCACCTTCGAGATCAAGGCGATGTTGGTTGTGTTTTTTGACTGCAAAGGCATTGTCATTGTCCATCGTGAATTTGTACCATGTGGTCAGATGGTAAACAAGGAAGTCTACCAGGGGATTTTAGTGCGTTTGAGGGATGCTGTACGCAGTCAGAGGCCGGAATTTTATGAAACCCAGACTTTGACAATGCACATCGACAATGTTCCGGCTCACGTGTTGCTCCTTGTCCGCAGCTATCTAGCAAAACATCGCACTCCTGTTGTGCCCCATCCACCGTATTATCTGAACCTAGCCCCAACAGACTTTTTCCTGGTTCCCAAACTTAAAGCCACGTTGAAAGGACGTCATTTTCAAATTGTAGAGATTCCGGACAATGCGACAAGAGACCTGCGTGCCATCCCAGAAAGTGCATTCCAGGAGGCTTTCCGAAAATGGAGAAAACTATGGGAACAGTGTATTGCCAGTAGAGGGGACTACTTTGAGGGGCACAGTGCTTACAATGTTGTACAATAAACAATAAATATGTATACAGTGAAACCTTGTTAAATCGGATTTCACGGGACTGAAAAAAATGTCCAAGTTAACCGAATGTCGAATTATCGAGGTTATCCAGAAAACAATAAGCAAATGCTTATTACGTCAACACGCGTTTACTTAGTAAATGAATAGGCAAATCCTGTGCTATTTTGTACAAAAGCAGTGCGGAATCTATAATTCCCATCTCGTGACTCATTGGCTCTCACAGCAGTGATCGAGTCCTCGTGACTTCCTTCGCAGCCCGGCCACTGCGCGCGCCTTCATTTGCGACACGCTTTGCGCTACCGGCGCATTCTGATTTTTTCATTGAGCAGATCGCCAACAAGATCGTCCGTCAATCCATCGTGATGTAGCCGGTGCTCTTCATCCTCAACAGCTTTGCATTGAGTCAAAAGAAAACTGTTTGCCACAACCGCAGCAGTGGACACCACGGCCACTATCGACGCAATTATGAACAGAGACTTTGCGGTGTTGAAGGCACGCAGCCGATGCACGCACCGAGTCATAACAAAACTATTGTTCGCTGCATCTGCGAACGAAACCGCAATCAATATCGATGCCATCATGGATGGCAACTACGCAGTTTTATAGGCACGCGGCCGACGCGCATACCGAGTCAAAACGAAGCAGTTTGCCCACAACCGCTGCAGAAGAAACCATGGCCGCTATCGACGTGATCATGGATGGCGACCTCAGTTAGCTTTCTCTGTCACTCCGGTTCTGTGTTGTACACATTAGAAATCTCAACTGATATTGCTTGATATTAATGTGTATTTGTATATACTATTGCTTATTTTAAGTGTAGTACCACAGTATGTCAAAGCTGCATGCCCACGAAAATTCCGCAGCTTTTTGTGTAGTGTGGTCAAAAGTGAATAGGGTGATTACACCAGGAGTTTCACCACTTTGATATTGCTGGTGAGGATGCTGATATTATTTTTAGGTTGTAATTAATGAATGTTTGAGCAAAAGGCACACATAATAAAGAAAACTACTCTAAAGCCAATGACGTGGCTATACTTAAAATACTAGCCTTTGGTTGTTGCCTTATGCCTTAGTGTGGCGGCCGTGTGGTGGTAACTACCTGTACCATGGTGCTGGGAGAAGCTATGTGCATGTTCTGCAATCATTATGTCAGTCTCATAGCGTTCGGTCAAGTGTCTCACGGTGATGCTGTCTCTTCCTGCAGGAAAGGAGCAGCTGCCAAGAAGGCAAAGAGTGAAGACTCCTGAGCAGCCTGGCAGTGACCAGGCGTGTTTTATTTGTCAGCTTTTAACCCACCAACGCCCGTGTTACTATCATCAATTTTGTTTCTGCCATCATCAAGTTTGGAAACGTTTTTAAATGAGTGCCCTTCCTCCACCCCTTGTCCTAATTCCCTGGCCCCGCGGTTGTACATAATAAGCATCACCGCTTTGCACCCAGGTCTTTTCCTTGGGCAAACAGGGGGTCTGTGGCACGGGCCCCTGTGGTGGTAGCCCAATTTCATGCCCTGTGGATGGGCAGCGTTGTGTAAATAAGCTTTCTATTTTTTTCTTCTCCCCATTTATGTCTTATCATCGCAGCTCAAAGCACCCATCTCACAATGCACCCATGCACATGCAAGCATTGCTGACGGTTTTCATTTTTGTATAGTCACCCTCTGCCGACTAGCGCGAGGCTTGCACGATGACGACGCAGTGTCTGAACGTTCTACCCCTCCCTCTACCCCTCCCCCCCCAGACACATACACACACACACACACACACCAAGTGACGGCGTCCAGGCCTTGTCAGATCATTGCTGTTTTTCTTGAGTAAATAAAGCCGTTGTAGACTATTCCTTCTTGCTTCTTTTGGTCACTTCTTAAGGTACTGCCTTCAGAGCAGTAAGCCCCCAGAAATGGCATTACTGTGAGGCTAATCAGGATGTGGGAAGCCACTGAGTGTGTTCCAACTCAGTAAGTAGCCATAATACAAGCCAAGCACAAGAGCACCATCACTCTTGTCAAACTTTTTTTTTAAAGAAATACTTGTACAATGTTGTGCATACACAGGAGGAGGACTTAATCACTATGGGTGAAACCTTCTCCACAGAAATAAAATGCGAACGATAAAACGAAGCAAACAAGAGAGTGGGAAACATTCATATACATATACAGTAAAATCTTGCCACAAGAGACACTTGGTTATAAGAGACATTTGAAAATGGTTTGGTTCGCCTTCCTATGGTCGCCATGTTAATATCGCATACAAGAGACTAAGCTAAGGACAACTTTTTTAGGTCCCTAGAGTAAATTCTTCACTATAAGAGACGCAACCCAGACACGCTCATGTGATGCGACCAACGTCGTACCAAGCAGTGTGCGCTGCAATTTTCATTCCCTTGATTCGATTTTGTTCCGTTCCGCAGCCAGATGTACTGAATTTTCTGTCATTACGCTTCTATAATCGCTGTCGCGCTCCCACACCGACTCTTCAACAGAGTACCATTGAGTTGGATTTCCGTCGCAGCGTCTGCGGTGCTTTTCGCATTGTATGTCGGAAGTCGGACTCCGGAGCCATCTCCATGTTTCCATGAGACAGCTCTGTTCACATCAAAGATGTGTTTAAACACACTTTGATGCTGATGTATAATAAAGTGGTCTAATCCGACTCCTCAGTGTTTTTAGAATTTTTGGTTACAAGAGACATGTTTCCCGGGTCCCTTGAGAGTCTCTTGTAACGAGCTTTTACTGTAAGGCCAAAAAAATGCAAATAGGTATATAAAAAATTTTTGTCAATTTTCTCCTGTACATTCCCACGGAAGTTGTATGTCATATGCATATTAACATTCCAAAATGATATTGACAGCCAGACAAAGAACTTTATTGAAGGTCCTGAGAAGCTTCGTTGCCCCCTCTCAGGGAGGCGACAAAGCCGCGGTCCGCACCCACGTCGGGACAGGGAGAGGGGCTTTAAGGGAGACCGAGCTCCAGCGCCGCATCGTGGGCTCTCTGGACAGTCCAAAATTGCCGTGACTGGTGAAAGCTCCGAAGAGCAGAGCTCCACTCCTCTGCAGTGCATAAATGCGGGCCCCTCTAACAAGAGGCATCCCCAGAGCATGTGGTCTAAAGTACTACATTGTCCGCAGCTAGGGCAGTCTGGGCTAAAGCAGTCTGGATTGATGCAATGAAATAAATTCAGGTTGGGATATGATCCCGTCTGAAGCATGCATAGTGTGGCAGCTTGAGGTCTGGTTAGTGTGCCGTGTGGAGGAGGGTATAGTCTCCTACCATGTAGTAGTGTTTGGTAACCTCGTTAAATGTGGAGAGAGTGTCACGGAACTCGACAAGCCTAGAATCGACATAGCCTTGACTCACAGTGGCATCAGCGCGGAGGGTTAGTTTGTGCGTTTGGACATGTGCGATGTCATTTGAGGTTGGGGAAGGAGTCGAGTTGGGGCTCGAGATGTGCCAGGAACCGCGTGATTGTATGTGGCTGGATGATTTTTTTGCCTTTGAGAATTCGATGTGCTTCCTCAGCGAGGGTACCAGAGGCAAATGCCCGGACTGCCGCCCTCGAGTCGGTGAATACTTCAGCTCTCTCATCGTCGAGAATTGCCAGAGCGATCACAGCCTGCTCTGCCCTAGCCGGGGTGGTGTCTCTGATGGAGGCTGCACAAGTGATGTGTCCGTCGTGATTAACTACCGTTGCGACGAAGTTCAATGTGTGCCCGTACTGGGCCGCGTCAACGAAAGTGACTGTGTGAGGCGAGGCTTTTATCCTCCGGAGCAGTGCCACAGCCCTAGCTTTGCGCCTGCTCGCATTCTGTTGTGGACGCACGTTTTTGGGGAATGGAACAACCATAATGTTGTCCTGTAGGTAATCTGACATTTCACATGTACGTTGTACCGCTACAGTGGAGCCTCCCTCCCCGCAGGGGTGCTAGAGAGTCTTGATACTTAAGCCGTTTCCTGAGCTTCTATGATTTTGTTGAGCGTATTATGTACACCTAGTTGAAGAAGGTGGTCCGTGCTGGCGTTTATTGGTACTCCTATCACTTTTTTGATGTTTTTATGGATGAGCGTGTCCAGCTTGTGCCTTTTAGACGGCTACCACTTGTGCATTGTAGCCACGTAAATCGTGAGGAATGTGTGATATTGAAAAAAAGAAAGCAATGTGGATATACCATAATTACTACGGATACTAGGCGTGCGCAATTTATGGATGGCGGATTGACCAATGAGAAAGTACATGCGAGAAAATGTCTACAGAAAGAATGAAATTTAGAGATAATGCCTATAGTATTATAAAGGCTAGATAAAGATAATCAAGATTAACAAAAATCTGAAACAAAAAAGACAACCGTGGAGCGAAATAATACGAGGGACTTCTTTCGAGTTAGTGAAGAAGCAGTGTGAATGAACGTAGGCTGACAGCTACAGTACGGTGCTGTGTCCTTCAGCTGTCATCCCATGTTCTCACTGTTTAATCAGATGTCTCCAACCAGCTCACACGTACGCTCTTTTGTTCCGTGTTCCTTTTGAGTATATAGTTCGTCCTGTACACTCTGTCCTGGATTCTTAATTGCTTTTTATTTGCAATCAACCAGGTACCCCAGAGCTGTGTAATACACTTGTGAAACTAAAAATATTCGGTTACTCCCACAAAAGTTTCATGCCATCAAAGACGATCAAGCGAATCGTCTAGGCTGCCATCGACGGGCGTTCATCATACTTCATGTAGACGGTGTTTCTTTGCTATTATGTGTAACGTAGCGTGTAACAAACAGGCCTTGCAACTGTTAACCCAGGCGGTGAGGAAACGCGAACGTTTGCCATCACCGACCACAGCATCTAAGGTAAACTATCTTTTAGATGCCACAAAGCTCTTGCATGACAGCTCTGTAGGTGTTCTGATAACGATCGGCATCTAGAGGGCTGTCTTTCTGACGTGGCAGTAGTGGGCCGCTTGCTGCCTCTGGGCTGCAAGCAGTCGCATCCTTAAAGGGACACTAAAGGCAAATACTAAGTCAAGCTGAAGTGATGGATTAATTCTAGAGAAACTCAAAGGCGTCAATATCATCGCGAACAGAGCCTCAGTAAATTGGGGTAAATGCACGATGCGATTAGAGACTCCACCGGGACATTCATCCGATGACGAAGGCACTCATTTAAATTCTGTCGCTAGTACTCAACCACTCATTATAAAAACATTTGTATTGTATTATAAGACGAAATAAAATGCTACTTGACCAGTTCTATTTCATTTTTTAGGAAAAAGAAGACATTACACCGTCGCGGCGGCCGCATTTCGATGGAGGCGAAATGCAAAAACGCCCGTGTGCTTGCGTTGTAGTGCACGTTAAAGAACCCCAGGTGGTCAAAATTAATCCGGAGCCCTCCACTACGGCGTGCCTCATAATCAGAACTGGTTTTGGCACGTAAAACCCCAGAAAGAAGAAGAAAGACATTACACCGTTGAGAACAGTGCGGTCGGAAGGTTTCGTTTTCGCTCGACTCTGCCCGCGCTTTCGCGTTTCAGTACCGATATCGCGTAGTGCTGCGCTGGTTTTGCTGGCTCGCGAAAGTGCGGTCGCACAAACTGCAAGAAGCAGAGAAGCGGTAAGGTCCCTGTATTTTTATACAGGGACCTTAAGAAGCGGCGCATCGTTCCGCCGTCTGTCGGGAGACGTTTTACTCACCGACGGCAGCAAAGGGCGCGTGGCGGGAGATTTGGATTGCCATAAAGGTATTCGGATCGGACCCTTCAGATGCAATTTTCTCTTAAACTAAGTTATTTTCTTTGCACGAAACAAGCGTTGCGAGGTTTCTGGAATGGTATTTAAACAGTCCACATCGACTTAGTATTTGCCTTGCACTAAAGGCAAATATTAAGTCATGCTAAAGTGATAGATCAGTGCTCAAGAATCACTCGGGTGTCAATATTATCGTGAACAGAACCTTAGTAATTTAGAATGAGGTAAATGCAGGACAAATGAAGTACTTGACCAATGATGAAGGCACCACTCATTTAAATTCTATCACTAATACTCAACCACTAGTGATAAAAACAATTGTATTGCATTATAAAACGAAAGAAAATGCTACTTGTCCAGTTCTATTACATTTAAATTCTATCACTAATGCTCAACCACTAGTTATAAAAATAATTATATTGCATTATAAGACGAAAGAAAATGCGACTTGTCCAGTTGTATTACATTTTAGAAACACTTTGAGGATTCTTAAGCGTTCTAAGATTCCCGACTGCTTCTCACGCTTCCCGGCAACTGCAGCTTATGTAACCGTAATGTTTACCTGCAAACGCTGGCGGCGAACGCTTCCTTGCTTGCTTCCTATACCATGGCGCATACCCACTACGATTGGCCAAGAAGCCGGCGGTTAAATGGGTGGGGAGAAAACTTGAGGGAAAAAGTATTGTGAGGGAACATTGAAATGATCCAATGAAACAAACTGATGTGAGAATTTTTTTTTTCCTTCTAGGAAAACGTGTGCTTTTTGAAAGGTGAGCGGCGAACGCTATGCACGAAGACGAGTTTTCTGGTTCTTTTTCTTTATATTTTGAAGAAATGAAAGCCACTTTTTGGTGACGTGAACCGAAAATTTGCACTGTGTAGGTTGCTTATGTGCTCGGAAAACCGTTACTGAATACTCGCTTTCTCCTAATGTTTATGCTTTATATCTATCTAACCCCTGGTATCCTCGGTACACTATAAGACGAGGCAACCTAAAGTTTGCCCGCGCGGCACTAGTGCCAATACTCCCCTGGCGGAAGCACGGCCGCCTGGATCGGCGCGCGCGGCGGGGTTGCCCGCCGGAACCCCGCCGCGCGCGCCGATCCAGGCGGCCGTGGCGGAAGGATGGAAGTGTCGAAGGTCGCCGCTGGGCTAGCGCGCGCCCGTGTTCTCTACGGCGCGAGCGACGGCGAGCGCGACCTCATCAACCAGGAAAGGTGGCACGCAATACTGCTGTGTTGTTGATTGCCACAAGAGCCTCGAAAGGTCGAAAGCCACTCGTGAAGTCCTACAGAATTCCGGGAAGGTGGTACGAGAAGGACAGACGACAAGCGTGGATAACTGCGGTGCGCCGAGTCAAGTAAGTGACGTACTTTCGCATTCGCGTGCAATGTCACGGTCGCTAGATAAAAACGCAATAGTAATGTGTCGGTATTTAGCGCATGGCCGTTTGTTTAGACGTGTCGCGGAGTTGAATCGTACAGTGACATTCGCCGTGTTAGCTTAGCGGTAAATGCATACGTGTAGCGCCGCTAAGCTCGACGACGCGATCTCGATTCCCGGCCACGGCGGCCGCATTTCGATGGGGGCGAAATGCAAGAATACAGTTCTTACCATGTACTTTGATTTTTGTGCACGTTAAAGAACCCCCAGTGGTCAAATTTATTCCTGAGACCCTCCATTACAGTGTGCCTCATAATGGTTCGTGCTTTTGGCACGTAAAACCCGCGAATTTAATTGATTGTACTGTTCGTTCACTCGCATCGGTAAATAGGAGCTCAAGATAATTATATCCTTTTTCCAAACGCTGCAACTTAAATTCCTAGTTGTGCATGCAACTAAAGGGGCCGCACGTTATTAGTCTTTTGTGTGGTGGCAATCCGCATTTAATGCAAGCTGCGGTCATCGCATACGTCTGTAAGCGGCAGATCGCAAAGCAGCTGCCCGAGACGCGCGCGTTATGTTTGTTGCTCGGCCATGCTTTCTAGGTTCACAATATCCAAGCATGCTTTAATGTAATTGCCACCTTGCACATTCTTCCTGCTTCAGTCTTCCTGCCAAGAATCTTCGTTTCGTGTAGAGCCGGCCATCGGTGTGAGCTTACTTAAGCTGCGGCGGGGCATTCGCCCGACGAGAAACTAGATTTGCTTTGGTGAGGCATGTATCGCTAATTCTTGCGCTCGTGCTGCTGGTCCCAAGGTAATCGCTGGTTACCGTGATCTGGGTTCATTTCGCGGAGCAGTTTGTACGAGCGACTTCTCATGAGCAGTGAAAAGATACCTTGCTCACTAATGCAATTAGTTGCCATGACTCTAACATCTGCATTGAATAAGGCATGATATACATTAAATATTTATACAGCATGATATAAGGCATTATGCGCATATGTAGTACTTACATCGTTAATTAATTTTATTGGCTTATTGGTGCCTAATGCATGTGTTCTTTCTGTTCCGACAGTGCTGATGCCACTCCCTGGGAGCCAAATTGAGAGCAGCCGTGTGTGCGCGCCCAGCGACCAACGAAACCAATCGCAATCGTCACCGTCTCTGCACATCTCTGCAAGCATGCATGACCGCTTTGTGACTGCATCATAGAGAAATAAAAGTGACTAAATTACTAAACTCGGTGTGCACCTCTAACTCGATGTCGTATACAATCTTGTTGGACACCTCCGACACGCACTTGGCTTTCACTGTCAAGACACCGCCCACAATTTGTTCAACACCACACACGTGTGGAAGCAGACGCTCCCCTTTCTTGAGGTTGCCGCCACGAAAAAAGCTGTTGGCGTCGGCAACCGTCTTGAAACCGCACTGCAGTCTTTGCATCGCTGTTAAGCAAGCAGGCGATCTGCCGCCGTCGAAAACGGAGCGCCGTGAGCACGAGCAGCGAAGGAGAGCACGGGCGAAACAATAATGTAAACAAAGCAGAGACTGCACCACGGCGCGACCGCGCTGCTTGAAATTTCTACATTGGGGGCGCTGTCAGGAGGCGCAGCAGCGCCTTCAGGCGATCGTTTTCTCGTCTATGTGTGGCACGGTGTTTATACTTATTCGAAGTATGAAGCAATGTTCTGAGTGACGAGCGATACATGTTTAATTTGTGTAGGTTCATTACGGCCTTTGTAGAAAGTTTATCATTGAAGTGTTCCAGAGTGTCATACTGCCGCTAGCTGAAATGTTTCCCAGACTCCTAAAACAACTGCACGAGATGCGGACTCGAAATTCCGTGACAATAGGGAGAATTTTAAGCGCAATGAGTTGCGAAACTTTCACTTTCCTGTTTAAATTCAAGTGTTGCCGATAATTACTAAACTCGTTTTCGTGCGTCACACGGGATTCGTAATTTTTCTCCGGTGTCCTCGGTGAGCTAAACCAGGCATCTTGTTTTTATCTGGGGAAAATTAAAGGCATGGTAAGGGCAATATGTAGATAAGGCAAAAAAGTTGGGCTAGTTGGGAACGAGCATAAGACACGATTACTAGAGTAAAAAGACGGGGACAAGAGAAAGAACACGGGACCACGCTGTAGATATGTAGACAATGTTCAGTGTAGACAGTGTATGTAGATATGTAGTAGATGTAGCAGATATGTATGTAGATATGTAGACAGTGTAGATATGCAGACAATATGTAGACAATGTTCCATATGAGTCAGTTAAATTTGCCTTTTCCAATAGAATAGACGGCTGCGCTGTCATAGTTACAACTACAACTGATGTCAAATATTGCGAACATAGGGGGAACAATACACCAAGTTTATGTGCGATGGTATATGCGTGTTCATCAAATACAGCTTTTAAAAAAACTGTAAGCAAGTATTCGAAAGTACCACGCTGCTGTTATTAGCCAGGTTTTCCAATGTCCCAAGAGAACTCCGCGTTTCAGACACTTTATACTCCGAAGGAATAGAGAGCATTATAAGTACAATGTGTTGCCACGTTTTAACGTTTCTGGCTCATTTAGAAGTGTTACGAATAATGATTGAACCTTCATTACTTACTTTGTACTTTTTCATACGTGATATATTGGGTTCGCCTGGTGTCTCCTCAATGAAATAAAGGAAGTAGCTTCTTTATTGTTCCTGGCCTAGTTATAAGCTTTGCAAATGATTACTGAGCCGTCGTTGCACCCTCCCCCCATTTTTCATACGTCATAAGGCGTTCCCGGTTGGTTTCAGCGATGTCCTTGGTGAACTAATTAAGACGCTTGGTTTATATTTGGCGAAAATAAAGGGCGCGGTGTGGACACTATGTCAGTAAACTTCACACAGGTGACTAATTACGATATCTGCAGTAAATTACGCACGCAAGCGATCCGGAGTCTTACGGATATGTTTTCCGAACAAAGCAGAATTTATCTCGCTGCCTTTGGAGAACTGATAAGTCAACCAATATCAAATCTAGAGAAATTTGAGAGGGCAGGGTGGGGGGGACGAGTAGGGAGGGAATACACCATGGTAAACGTTATGGCGAAGTAACATGTGTGTTAATGAATTACTGGCTTTTAAAAAAATTTCAACAAGAACTGCTCGGCAACTTTTTTAATTATGCGATATAATTAAGGAAACTAAAAATTTTATTGAAACCGTTCGAAAGGAACAGCTTCGCTGAAAATTTGTTAGTAATTCTCCAAGGTCGCACACATCTGCTGTTTCTTTTCTTGCGAAATTGCAAGTCGTTTATGCTGATTGTACATCGTTGTGTATAACCTCGACAATACTATTACCTTAAAAAGCGATACATGTGTGCTGTATATAGACAAAGTACAGTTATTTGTTTAATTAGCAACGTCGTCTGTAACAAATCTGCATTTTCTGACGTGCGCTTCGCTGCTGCTACTGGGCGGGATCAGGGACCTCTGGGCACTCACTGCGTAGCATCACTGCATCATATGTAGATTTTATATAGTGTCAAGAAATAAATGCAAAGTCAAATAATTTGGGCCTCCATGGTTCACCATGTGTGATTGATGAATAGGTTTATGTCTGTGAAAATATAAAAAAATTACTGACAGACGCATTTACCGTCTTTTTGACCTATTGTAAAAGTAATTCGATATATATATATATATATATATATATATATATATATATATATATATATATATTGTAAGAGGGTTTATCAGAACTCGGAGCAGCGCAGCGGCGACAGTCCAAACGAGACACGGCTTTCAAGCACGAGCGCCGTTGCCGAGCAAAAGCGCTGGACCCACAGCGTCTCTCTTCGCTACAATATATATATATATATATATATATATATATATATATATATATATAGAGAGAGAGAGAGAGAGAGATAGGGAGAGAGAGTGTATATATATATATATATATATATATATATAGAGAGAGAGAGAGAGAGAGTCAGGTCGTTTGCGGTCTGCAAACGACCTGACTCAACAGCATCGAAAACACTAAACACCGAGCGCAGCCTGGGAAACTGCTTATTTCAGGGCAATTATTGGTTACATGTTTGTGTTTCTAGTGGAACGCAAGCGCCAATGACGGGCGGATGCTGCTAACCACGACGCCGAGCTAACTTGAGATATCGAGCGCATGCGACAACGGCGAGCCGAGGAGGCGGCGTTACGGGCACAGCAGCGTCAACGTGGCAATGGCGGGAACGCGTTCGCCGGGGCCAACGCCCGCTTTCGGCGGGAGTTTCTCGAACGGCACTTTGGCTTCGGCTGCGGACGAAACGTCCACGTTGAAATCGCGAATCGAGTGGAACGCAAGCGCCAATGGCGGGCGGACGCTGCTAACCACGACGCCGAGCTAACTCCAGATATCGAACCCATGCGACAACGGCGAGCCGAGGAGCCGGCGTTGCGGGCAGAGGAGGTACGACGCAGAGAACGACGTCACTAACGGCGCTGCCAATGGAGACGTTTAGAGAAACATGGGACGAACGGTTTTTGTTTCGCCTAGCCATATACAGCGTTCGCTGTAAAAAAGAAAGAAGTACATAAATTTATAGAATGATATTTCATTCCCTGCCAACGATAGAAAAAAAAAAAACTAGAAGATTCAGAAACAAGCGTACTACAAACAGTATCTCCATCATCGCAACGGCCAGAACTCGTTATAGTATATTTATATGACAGGAATGGCTTGCGTACAATGTTGAATTGAACGATGTCAACAGATTTGAGTTCAATGAACCTAAACTTCTGTAAATGTTTATTATTTTATAGTGATTAAGTAGCGTGCTAGGGAACGCGAAGGAACGGTGTTGCAAAAAAATTACTAGTAATTGATGCGCCTAGAAGAAGGTAACATTTTATACGCTCGCCAAGCTCGAGGAAGGCAAGCGCTCGTAGCAGAGGAAGACGACGTGGCGCAAGACGGTGGCGCGCGCCTACGCTCGAGGCGCGATCGAACGCCGGAAGCGGCCAGTCGGCTCCCGGGACATCGCCGCAGCTCTTGCCTCATCCGTCGGGCTTGCATCCTTGGCCGCCGCCACCCCAGAGACCAGCCGCCACCATGCCCGAGGAGGACGACGACGGAAAGAAGGGCGGCAAGGACGACGCAAAGAAGGGTGGCAAGGATGACAAAAAAGGAAAGGACGACAAGAAAGGCGGCAAGGACGACAAGAAGGACAAGGGCAAGGACGACAAGAAGGACAAGGGCAAGGAGTCCAAGAGCCCCAAGAGCGGCAAGGGATCGGGCAAGGGTTCGGGCAAGGGTTCCGCTAAGGGAGGATCGCCAAAGGCACCCGCCTCGGCGCCGCCGCCCAAGGAAGACAAGTCCGAAAAATCCGACAAATCCGAGAAGTCCAAGAAGAGCGAAGCCTCCGAGAAGACCGACGTCTCCGAGGCTTCCGCCGAGTCCAAAAAGAGCGTCGGCAAGGGCTCCAAGGCCAAGAAGCCGTCGGGCCCCTACAAGGCTCCCGAGCCGTCGGAGACGATGCGCAGGGCCATGGCCGACGCGGGTCCCGTGTACGCCGAGCGATACTTCAACGACGAGTACGAGGACGAGGACGAGATGCGCAACTACGTCGAGGTACAGGTGTACGAGCGCTGCCCTTCCGGTATGAACGTTGGAGAACGGTCGACCCCAGGCAGAGGAGTGCAACACCAGCGGGGACACACATACTACACGAATGCGCCGCCGACCCGCCGCCAGTCGCGCCCGCAAAACGAGGGAAGGCCACCGCCGTTGCAGCAGCGAATTGAGCGGCGAGTAAGCGCGGCGAGCCAGCGCCAGCTGGTCTTCGACGGCCAAAACATGTCCGAGAGCCAGGAGGGCTCGTACTACGAGTACGAGGAGCGCAGCCCACCTCAAGCAACGCCAGGACGTCGTGCCAGTCGCGATCGTTACTCGGGTCAACAGATGGATCCCTACGCAGGTCCCCACCGGCTGGATCGCCGCTCAAACCACCAGCTGGATCGCCGCTCAAGCCACCACATGGATCGCCGCTTAAGCCACGAGCAGAATCGCCGCTCAAGCCCCGAGCAGGATCGCCGCTCAGGTCATCACATGGACCGCCGCTCAGGTGGGGTTTCGCGACAAGGTTCGCAACAACTCTGCATAACGCCAATCGCCGTGGTGGTCGACGTGATGAACTTGGACAACCCCGACGACGAGGGTCGCTTGCGCGCTTTTCCCTGTACTCGAGGGAGCTCGAGAGAACGGATGTGACTTCAGTCGGCGTCACTGTCTGCGTCTCGAGACGACGACGCCCCGGGACGACGTCGCTCCGAGACGACGTCGCTGGTCAACAAAATTTATTTCAGTCAGCGCGTGGTCACCGACTTCGTGGGACTCCTCCGGTGCCGCCCTGATCTTTCCCTTTGCGCCAGATTGTTCGCAGCTGGACACAAAATTACTTATCCCACATTAAAATCCTACGTAGAGCCGTCTGCAACGTCTGTCTTCATTTAATCCTACTCGCCGCAGTGCCTCTGAGCCTTCGGTGTTTGGCTCGAATCCCTTTTGGGCCGACCGCACTCTAATGAGGGACAACGCAAGAGAAGGCCCGTGTTTTGTAATTTCTGTAAATGTAAAAGGGACGCTGCAACGAAAAGGTTATCCGGTTACGACGAATGCGTTAGGAATAATTTAACTGTCCTTGGATATGTTTACGCTACCAGTAATTTTAATATTGCCAGTAAACCAGGAGAAGGAAGAGCGCGAGGCTGCTCGCCCGGGCATTCCGTGCGCTAATACAAGGAGGTTAGCTGTCAGCACTATAGATCGATCGATAGTTGGCACGAAATCGTGGCTACAGGCAGTGCAAAACAGACGCGAAGGCAAACGCAAGAGAATGAAGACGCGTGCGCTAACTTACCACTGTTATTATTGTGACAAACTTTAGATACATACTACCACAATAACAGACGAACAGCGTAACCCAATAAACTCGGAATCCGCGTGCCAGTACGCAAAGCAACAAGCACTAGCTCTGACCCACAAAAATCGCAGCCTTTTCCGAGTATACCTAAGGCACGCGACAACGTCGGTTGGTTGGTTGGTTTGCTTTTATAACGTCGCCAAGGATGCACTTCGCCGACCTCGATCCCACTACACCCACTACACTACTCGGTATCACGGTGCGAAATGCAGTGGTCAAAATAGGGTCGGCACCCGCACTTGTTGCAGTACTCAGCTAAGTGCTCCACAACACATTTGCTTATTTTGTTTTCGAGCTTCCCGTGACTCTCATTTGCACAGAGTTCGTGTTAAGAGAGCAGAGAGGCAGCGCGTCTTTACCACGCGTTTATTCGATGAAGAAGCCGAAGTGCCGAGGCTCGAGCACAGCACAATACTTCCCGCCGCTGCCGCCGGACTTCTTTCACCTTTTCATTGCTTGTTCGAAACTGAATACCTGCCATTGATGGTAATTTTCTGTTAAAGCGATGGCGTTAAGGGCCCCGTGTGACAGAAAATCCGGTTTAGGCGTCGGGATCCGTAGCCGGTGTTGGCGTCCCGTGAGCGAAAATTGCCGAATATATTCTATACGGCACTAAAGTTCTTCTTCTATCACTAAAGTTGCTCACACCTTGTCTTACATTCCTTACAAAGTTATTCCTTGGAATTTTGAGAATAACAGCCTACAAACAAATGTCATGAAACAAAACACCGACAGTGCATGTCTTTCTGTGTTAAATCTTTCCAGCCTGAAATATTAAAAGTGGAAAACATTAACAAAAGATCGGCCCACGCAAGAGGCCGCGTTTCTACCAGAAACCCCGCCTTCGTCCACAGCGTTCGTCACCAGCGTTTCCCGGCAAACATTACGGTTACATAATCTGCAGTTGCCGAGAAGCGTGAGAAGCAGTCAGGGATATTTGAATGCTATCGCGTTCCACTTTTAAAGGTGAAGCTTAATCGTCCTCCAATTAAAAAAAATTTTTTTTTTTTTAGTTCCGGAATGAAGAACCCAGGCGGCGGGATGACCTTGTGAAGTAGTCACATGCGCAAGTTCAGAAAACAAGATGTTCTTTGGTTGTCGATTGGTGGTGTTGTTGTTGCTCTAAACATATGGCACGTACTCACTAGGGAGATTGGCCAAGGTTCGCAATGTATGAACACGAGTGACCTCGCAGCTTTCGTCCTCGTTTCATCGCTGTTCACTGAATGCGCGTTTCGCTCACGAGAAACGTACGGTGCGATACGCTTTCGCTCTCTTTCGTTCTCGCTTCGACCACGAAGTCTTTAACGAGAAAAGGGCTCCATGTTTACTGCTAAGTGCGTTCCTTTGCATCCTTATAAACCTAGCTTACGCTCGTCCACACGGGAGGGCGCTGCTCGAACTGTTCAAACACGCGGAATTTGTGTTTGGCTCATACCAGCAGGATCTAAGTCAGTGTTTCGCTGTGCACATTGTCGGCTCTACGTCTTTCCTATAAATAAAATCTCTTTCTCTCTCTCTTGCATAAGAAATAAATTGTTTCGTATACTGCAACTCCAAGCCTGTAAATAGAGGGTGACGTCTTGTTTCCAAAGTATCTCTCTTCCTATGCATGCCCAAGAAAGGCGTGCCGAACGTTCTTTCGTGTACCACTATTTCGAGCTCCATATTAAAAAAAAAAAATGAACCTCTGTTCAAGGTAACTGCAAGCAGCTTGTTAAAATAACCTTCCAAGAGTTCCTACGCCGAAAGCAGGCTATTTTTTCCTCCAAATTTGTAATCAGCGTTTTGTAATCGATGCTACCGCGCTCAATACTGTAACCGGCACAAAATTGAGAGTATTATACCTGGATATCTTGTGGGTTCTTGTCAGCTATCAAGTCGTCAGCGACGGCAGTTCCTCGAAGCGGTACCCTCTCTACATTCAGAAAAAAAAAATGGGCTGGGGCGTCTGGAAAAATCCAAATGTTGTTGGTGTTAGCTTGTACGTGACTGTATCATAAAGCCAACCCACTCGAGGACACAGGTGGACCCATAGTCCTGTTGATACATATGTAGTGATTGATCACATAGACAACACCGACCAGCGCACCTAGCTGTAGCCTAGATGCAGCCTAAGAGAGCCTTCAGCGATTCAAATTCCACATGACTGTCAGTGCGGTCAAGTTATCACGCATGAACGTTGAAGCAGGAGGCACTGGTTAAGCAGTACTGCTCACCGCCCACCGGCCTTGTTCGGCGTGACAGCTCAGTTAAGTAGGAATCAATGACGTGCCAGTTGC